>NC_089799.1:9328374-9465874 GCF_040412425.1 Macrobrachium rosenbergii
CTTTCGAGAACTTGTTCGGTTCCCCTTTTCAATCCCAAAGGGGAATCGAACAAGTTCCCGAAAGCTATCTATATTGATTTATCTTTAAATATATGTACATATACATAACTGTGGATCTGCTTCTCCAATAATAATAATAATAATAGTAAGGTATCACAACAGATAAGGTCATACGTGCCAACAGACCAGACTTGACGCTGACTGACAAAATCAAGAAGAAAGTATCACTCACTGATGTCGCAATACCATGGGAAACCAGAGTAGATGAGAAAGAAAGAGAAAAATTTTATAAGTATCAAGACCTGAAAATCGAAATAAGAAGGGTGTGGGATATGCCAGTGGAAATTGTACCCATAATCACAGGAACGATCCCAAGATCCCTGAAAAGGAACCCTGAAAAACTAGATGCCGAAGTAGCTCCAGGACTCATGCAGAAGAGTGCTACTAGAAACAGCGCACATAGGGATACAAGTGATAGATAAGGAGGCAAGATGCAACCCGGAACCCACACTATAAAAACCACCCAGTCGAATAGGATGACTGTGATAGACCCCCACCCCCCAAAAATAATAATAATAATGTTACTTCTTTCAAGTGAATACTATCATATTCCTTGGAAGCTTGAATTTCAAGTCAAGGGCCCCTGTGGTGGGCTTGTTCCATTCAAACAGGGTTCAGCTTCTGAATAATAATAATAATAATAATAATAATAATAATAATAATAATAATAATAATAATAATAACTGTTACTTCTTTCAAGTGAATATCATACCATCATATTCTTTGGAAGCTTGAATTTCAAGTCGAGGCCCTTGTGGTGGGCTTGTTCTATTCAAAAAGGATTCATCTTCTGAATAATAATAAAAATAAAAATAATAATAATAATAATAATAATAATAATAATAATAATAATAATAATAATAATAATAATAATAATAAATGAAAGGCGCCAGCCAGGAGCATTTCTTTTCCGGTGTTCACACAAAACAGGGCCATCTCTTTTGGCTACTGACATCCCCATAAACTAAGAAGTACAGTGATTGATAGATCACTCCCAAGCGCCGGGAGTGATTTCGGTCATCTCTAGAACGTGCTTTTGACTTTACGATCACTCTGAGAAACGGCTTTTTTTTTTTGTGAGGTACAGGAGAAAAATATACGTACTCACATGATAAGTGTATGTTTTAGGGTTTTTTTTAATATGAGGTACAGATTAAAAAAAAGATACAGCAACAGTTTTATCTTGCTGACATCCAAAATTTCTGCATAAAAGTCATCCTCACGAATCAAAAAATAAATAATGACATAAATAAATAAATACATAATTAAATAAATACATAATTAAAAATACATAAATAAATAAATAAATAAATAAGCGAAAGTCATACTCATAGGATGAAAACAAACAACAAACACTGCATCACCGACAGAACACCTGACGTCCCACACGATTTAAAAAAAAAAAGCTGACCTAACTGCAGCTAAAAAAAAACACATAATTGACAACACATACACATAAAAGAAATATAGCTCTCTAATCCTTCTCCAATATCCCACTTGCAAGTTAATAAACCGATAAAAAAGGGATGGGAACATCATCACCCGGGTACAAAAGGATGGGTGTGGGGGTGGGGGGTAAGGATGGAAAGGAAGGGAGGGAGGGGGAGAGCCCTTGAGATGAAGAGGCGATGGGCTTCGTCAGAGTGAAGTCAGAATAATAGAAAAGCATTTGCAAGACGAGGGAGTTGCAATGTCTCCGAATGAGTTTATCGACCGTGGGGGGGAAAAAGTGAGGAGGAAAAGTAAAGATAATCGATATGCCGGAGAGAGAGAGAGAGAGAGAGAGAGAGAGAGAGAGAGAGAGAGTCCAGTCAAATTAAACAATTTGTCTTACGAAAAGGTACAGTAGATTCTTCTTAACAGAGCACAATTCTGTAACAGAGAGAGAGAGAGAGAGAGAGAGAGAGAG
The DNA here is from genome assembly GCF_040412425.1 of Macrobrachium rosenbergii. Lineage (NCBI taxonomy): Eukaryota > Metazoa > Arthropoda > Malacostraca > Decapoda > Palaemonidae > Macrobrachium > Macrobrachium rosenbergii. Next base: position 9,330,344 of record NC_089799.1, read on the forward strand.
AGAGAGAGAGTTGTCTTACGAAATAGTACAATAAATCTATCAACACAGAGCGAAAATCTATAAAGTAGAGAGAGAGAACACCGGTTCCTCTCGTCCCATGCACTCCCCAAAGCGCACCTGTCTGCCTGTCTCACTGGGGGCTTCACCGCAATTATAAGCCGTAAACCGCGGGATTATAAGACAACAAAGGGGACTTAAAAGTGGGTGATTGAGGAGGGGGGGGGAACTGCATACTTCAAAAGGCAACTTGCGAGGGAAGCCGGAATAGCAACGCGCCCCTCACCTGAACAACTTCTGGTGCGTAGCCGAGCCCACTTCATCTGAATGAGACACACAACATAGCTGGATTGTTAATAGTTTTGAGCAATCGCTTACAATTTGTCACTTGAACGGTGAATTACGCACCTGGTACGTACTCCACTGTAGTGTGGTGTAATCGAAATGGAAACGGGCATAAGGCTGGCAGCCTCACTCCACAATATCCTTGGGACCCCTTCCTCCAATAGGTAATGGCGTTAAATTACACACACACACACACATATATATATATAAATATATATATATATATATATATATATATATATATATATATATATATACATATATACTGTATATATATAATATATGTATGTATATATATGTACATATATAATGTATGTACATTAACTTTTTATCACATACACAATTGTTCCCGTGCATTGGTAAATTACTAAAAGGACTTCATTCAAACCGGATGGGTATCTAATGGAGTATATTCAGAAAAAGTTACAAGCTTTCTTGGACAAACAGTCCTCATTATCAAGTATCCGTACAATCGTACAATCATTGTACGGATACTTGGTAATGAGGACTGTTTGTCCTACAAAGCTTGTAACTTTTTCTGAACAAATGCTCCATTAGATACGATCCAGTTTGAATGAGGTCCTGTTTAGTAATATTTGTATACATGTATGTATGTATGTATGCATGTATGTATATATATATATATATATATATATATATATATATACATGCTATATACATATAATTTAACGTCTTTACCTACTAGGAAGGGGGCACAAGTGCTTGAGTTCCAGAAAGAATTATATATACATACATGTATGCGTATACATATATATATATATATATATATATATATATATATATATATATATATATATATAACACATTACAGCACTGCACAAAAAGTGACGGTAATAACAGACAGAACTGAGACAGAAGTCCCTACCCCTAAGGAGATTATATACCGTCTCAGGCTCTTCACTCTGCTCAGTCTACCAGTACAGGGGCTAGTGGTGTGGCAGACTGTCCCTGTCACCAATATTACAAAACCACTTGCATACCAACATTACAAAACCATTTACATACCTACAGGAATAAAAACACAACACATCTCTATCTTTCCCACAATGTTGTTTCTCGTTTTCAACAACGAGGACCAATTTTGGGTTAAGTATTCGCCACTTATTGCATTATTTTGATAATAATAATAATAATAATAATAATAATAATAATAATATTATTATTATTATTATTATTATTATTATTATTATTATTATTATTAATTTTAGGCACACATTTTCAGGTTCGGAAAATCGACATGTCACTAATTCTACGAATGAGATCAGAAAAGAGAGAGAAGAAGAACTGAAACAGAAAGAAAGAGTTTATTCCAAGCCGTTGCACGTAAAATGGAGAAAGAGACGAAGACATTCAGTGTAATGGAGAAAAAAAATAAAAGACGGGAGAAATAAAAGTTGAAAGCAAACTTGAACTGCGTAAAGGCAATGACTGCAAGCAGAAGGAAGGCCTAAGGGGGTGTGTGGTAGTTGGGGAGGCAAAAAAAAAAGGATGATGAACATAACAATGGAGAGAGAGAGAGAAAGGATGATGAACAGAGAGAACAATGAGAGAGAGAGTTACTTTATCAACAATTCAGAAGTCCGAGGTTGTACGATGATAATGAATTCAGTTTCTCTCTCTCTCTCTCTCTCTCTCTCTCTCTCTCTCTCTCTCTCTCTGTGACACCGAAGAACAAACGAATTCCCCAACCAATCTAAATATTAATAAACCCGATGGAAGAACCACTTCCACAACAAACCCTTTGCGTTTATAAACGAAACTCTCCTCCCCTTGCGCTCCTTCCTTCGCGCTCTCTCTCTTCCCCTGAAAGAAACAAGAGAGAAAGAAAAGTCTCTCTCTATCTCCCTCTCTCTCTTCACCTGAAAGGAACAAGAGAGAAAGGTCTCTCTCTCTCTCTCTCTCTTCCCCTAAAAGAAACGAGAAAGAAAATATATCTGTTTTCCCTTGAAAGAAACTAGAGTAAGAAAAGTACCCCTCTCTCTCTCTCTCTCTCTTTTCCCCTGAAAGAAAGGAGAAAGAAAATTCTGTCTGTCTGTCTGTCTGTCTGTCTGTCTGTCTGTCTGTCTGTCTGTCTCTCTCTCTCTTCCCTTGAAAGAAAGGAGAAAGAAAATTCTGTCTGTCTGTCTCTCTCTTCCCCTGAAAGGAGAAAGAAAATTCTGTCTGTCTGTCTCTCTTCCCCTGAAAGAAAGGAGAAAGAAAATTCTGTCTGTCTGTCTCTCTCTTCCCCTGAAAGGAGAAAGAAAATTCTGTCTGTCTGTCTGTCTCTCTCTCTTCCCCTGAAAGAAAGGAGAAAGAAAATTCTGTCTGTCTGTCTGTATGTCTCTCTCTTCCCCTGAAAGAAACTAGAGAAAGAAAAGTATCTCTCTCTCTCTCTCTTGCCCTGAAAGAAACGAAAAAGAAAATTCTGTCTATCTGTCTGTCTATCTCTCTTCCCTTGAAAGAAACTAAAGAGTAAGAAAAGTATCACTCTCTCTCTCTCTCTCTTTCTCTCTCTCTCTCCGGAGTCTGCGGTAAATTGTTCCCTCAACGCGTTTCTGCTCCCTTCCACCTTTTCTAAAGCGCTCTTTGCCGTTGTTCATTAAGTCAGCCGAGTTCCATTATTTCCATGTTTCGTTTCCTCGGCCCATGCGCGACCCCTGACATTCTCGACGAAGCCTCCCCCCAACTCTCTCTCTCTCCTCTCTCTCTCTCTCTCTCTCTCTCTCTCTCTCTCTCTCTCTCATGTCTCGTCAGGAGAGACGCAGCTACACACAACTGTATAGAAATGACGTGGATACCCCCTTACTGGATTCGTTGAAGCAGGTTTTCCTGGAGATCTGAGAGTAACTCTCTCTCTCTCTCTCTCTCTCATGAGGTTTTCCTGGAGATCTGTAAAGTAACACTCTCTCTCTCTCTCTCTCTCTCTCTCTCTCTCTCTCTCTCTCTCTCTCTCTCCTTTTTTATTAAGTCCTAGCAGCATAAACCTCATCCTTTGTCATCACTGATGGCAACAGGCATGGAGAGAATTGCGTTTAAATACAAGAGTCAGTCTTCCAGGAAGGAACAAGTTCCACTATTCGCGTAGACAACGCGTCCAGTTTTAACTCCCACAATGCCCAGCGGAATAGCGATACAGTAACCATAAAACAAGAGTAATCTACTCTTTAAATACCCCCTCCACACGCAAGCAAGCATAAAACACTCTTCTCCCTGAGGGAATGGAAAAAAGAAAAAAAATCTCTTAAATCTTGAATAAATGTTTGCGTTGCGCCGGAAGGCATCAGGTTACCTCAGGTGCAAAGAGGCGAACTGAAAAAAAAAAAAGATGAACACTTTTGAAAGTGGCCACAAAGGGCCAGTCATAAAAACACGGGTGACATTCTTCATCCTGCTTCTTCTTCTTCTTCTTCTTCTTCTTCTTATCCGCCCTCTTCTTCTTCTCCCTCTTCCTCCTCCTCTTCTTCTTCGTCTTCTCCCCCCTCTCCTTCTCCCTCTCCCTCTTCTTCTTCTTCTTCTTCTTCTCTCTTTCTCCTCCTTCTCCTCATCATCTTCTTCTTCTTCTCCCTCTTCCTCCTCCTCCTTCTCTTCTTCTTCTTCTTCTTCTTCAAGACATGGAACAATCAGCTCTTGCTAAACTGAATGCTGTTACTGCAGCTCTTGCTAACTGCCATCAACCGAACGCCGGCCAAAATTTGAAATGTAATCAAAACTAGACCCAGGATGATCAGAAAACTGTTTTGATGAAGTTGGAGCCAGCATAAATAAAAGCAGCTTTAGACAGAGTAATCGCCACAGCAGCAAAGATGGTAGTCGCAGAAGGATAAGGGAAACGGCATATACAGTATACACGCTTTCACAAACAGCAGACACATCGAACGGAAATTGTGAAAATTAGTGCTAAATTGACGATGGTTGCTACAATACTACGATTACTTTAACAATCAGTGATGCCACTCATTTTGTTTAGATTAAAAAAACAAAAAAGGCGACGAAGTTTCTTCAGCGAATTGCAGTTTTCTGTACAGCCGCTACAGCTTATAATCAAGGCCACCGAAAACAGATCTATCTTTTAGTGGTCTCGGTATAATGCTGTATGAGCCGCGGCCCATGAAGCTCTCAGCCGGCCGTGGTGGCCTGTGTTGTTGCGATGCCGGACGCACAATTATTGCTAACCGTAACCTTAAATAAAATAAAAACTACTGAGGCTAGAGGGCTGCAATTTGGTATCTTTGACGATTGGAGGGTGGATGATCAACATACCAATTTGCAGCCCTCTAGCCACGGTAGTTTTTAAGATCTGACGGCGGGCAGAAAAAAGTGCGGACGGACAGGCAAACCCGGCAGAATAGTTTTCTTTTACAGAAAACTAAAGAACAGGTATTTTTCACATGTCCATTAGGTAGTATGCACTTTTTTTTATCTATCTTGTTTAGACATCAGCACCTCTTTTAATTTTCTTTTCTTCTAAAGCTTATTTTTGAAACAATTGTATCCTGTAACTTCACAGCTTTCCTGGACGGCTCTTTGTCCAACATTCTTTTCATATCGATAGGCATTTCCAAATAACCCTTTTGTTCGACTGAATAACATTTCAAGTCTCCTTTTCGCTGCGCCTGCAATATCGTTCCCCCAATTTGAGCTTTCTTTTCCCATTCCTCTTTTCTCTGTTCCCCGTTTTCTTTTGCTCCTTTACCTTCACTTTGTTTGCTCCTTTCTCCGTTCTTTTGTGGCTTTTCTTCTTTGGCATTCCTGGGTGTTTCCCCTTCTATCCGACCATTCGTTTGCAATTGTACTTAAACTCTCATCTGCGCGTTATTCTACCATTCGCTCTACCTTCCCTTTCTCATTGTTCTCCCGCCTCCTCTTTTTATTGGGCTTTTCTCTTCTTTTCCCTTCGTTACTCCTTCCTTTTCACTTCATTTACCACTTTCTTGGTCTCCATCCGTTTGACATTTTTTCACTTCTGTCTTTTCCATTCGTTCGTCACTTCTTTTCTTCCTTCATTCTGTCAAGTCTTTGATGGAAAGGGAATCGAGTTGAATTGAACTGAACTGAATATAGAATTCAAGCCAAAGGCCAAGACTGGGACCTGAGGTCATTCAGCACCGGAACGGAAATTAACAGTGAAAAGGGTTGAAATGTGTAACAGGAGGAAAACCTCGCAGCTGCACTATGAATCAATTGTTAGGAGAGGGTGGAAAGTAAGCTTGAAGAAAGAGAATATGAGAGGAGGTACAGTAAAAGGAACGAAAGAGGTTGCAGCTAGGGGCCGAAGGCACACTGCAAAGAACCTTAAGTAATGCCTACAGCGCACCACACAAGGTGCACTGACGGCACTGTCCCCTACGGGACCTTCATCATAACACACGGACTGGAACCTTAAAATCCTTGGCTGTTCTTTCCACCAACAGGGAAAGCAGGGTAATATTTAAAAAGAAATAAAATAAAAAAATAAAATAGATAAATAAATAAATAAATAATTTCTTTAAAACAACACTTTGTTTATCCTTCACCTTATAATAACACTCCCACTGAAATCTTCAATTCTTTAACAGACATGAGGATACAACACAAGTATACAAGTACACTCTCTCGATCAAGTGAAGACTTGGAAAAGGAAGGTAAGTAAGCCCAGGCACTTACTTATTCTTGATTCCGTTGCATATCATGTCACATTCTTCCTCAGTACATACTCTTGAAAGCCTTCTCAGTGCTGTGAGACAATCATAATCCCCTCTTTGACAGACCTGCGGGAGCTCGTATATGTACACATAAGCATTTTCTGTTTCCTCTCCCCATAGGAAACGTTAAGTGTGTATTTTTGTCAATAGATGGCAGTGTGCGTTGTTTACTTGTGAACTTCCAGCGTCAGACGCTGCTTCTGCGAAATTCTCTCCAAATTCATAGCTTTCAAAGCATGGAATAAATACTAAATTTTGAATGTTGCAAACATAAGCCTTGGCACAAAGAATGTCATATACAATATAGAAGACAACTGCATATGCATATAATTAATTTGAAACAGAAGACGTTTTAAATATCTTGTGAAGTAAATTACCAACAAGATTAAAAGCAAAAATCTAGCAGGAAAAATAGTATCAAAAGCGAAAGAAAGAAACGTCATATTCATGCACGTCACATATCCCTTGCTACAGGTATAAGACTGCTTCGGACAGAGGAGAGAGGTACGCCTGATGTACATCCATTTGGTGACATCTCTCTAGAGGAAAACCGATACAAAATGAAATTGACATAGGTGACTCAGTGCACGCCTGCAGAAATGATAAAGATTTTACCTGTTAGTACGACGCGATCTGAAGAGCAACGGGGCGTTATATATATACTCCCCTGCATAAGAGTATCCAGATATGATTGGGATCGCCTTCAAACGTTCCTCTTTAACACACACACACACCAGATAAAGCATCCCTTTGCCTCATCTCACCTTACGCTGCCTTCTGCGTTGTAGAAATCAAATCCTCCCTTAAGAGAATCCCCGGCCACCCAGCCATGACACAGCTACAAGTCATCGACGTGAAGATGGAAAGTTTAAAACATAAGCTGTAGACGTGACAGTGTTGATAATTACGGCAAACGAACGGAGATGAGTCTATAACACTGAAAATTCAGTAATTCATACAAATATCAGATCACCAACAATGAGGCAATAGGCCTATAATTTACACAAACCAACTAGCAGCTATAAAAGCATACGCGACAACAAATGGAGATGAGTCTGTAACACTACACAGATATATCAAAACAAACACGAGTTCACTAGCATAGAGCCATTAGATCTATAATCTATACCAACCAACTAGCAACCAAAATAAAGATACGGAATTTTAAAACGCCATTAGGCCTACAATCTATACCAACCAACTACCAACCACAAAATAAAGATATGGAATTTTAAAACGCCATTAGACCTATAATCTACACCAACCACAAAATAAAGGTACGGAATTTTAAAACGCCATTATACCTATAATCTATACCAACCAAAAATCAACTACAAAGAAAAAGATTCAGGATTTTACGCACACACAAACGGACACAAATACAGAGTAACCCCGTAAATGGAACTGCTCAAAACCTGGAGAGATCATTTATTCAGTGTCACTACGACCATACGCTATGGCCGGTTCCACAAAAGTTTGGGCGTGAAATAGGCCTAAAAGCCGAATGGTACTAAATCAAACACTGAATAGGAAGCGAAAACAAATGAATAAATTATAGAGCGTTTTAAGCACGTCCCCAAAACTGCATTAATTAATACTGTGCATTTGACAAGTAACTTCAGAATAGTGATTAGGAGAATACTGTGAAACACAATGGCTCTGTACGCTCTGCGCTATTGTGAGAGAAATGATCTGCCTTTAAAAGGGAAGTTGACCTCAATGAAATTTTTAAAAATAAATATTGGGGAGACGAATAGACTTGAACGTTATAAAAAAAATTGCATTGGGAAACAGGACAGTTATTATGGGAAAGAAAAACAGACTGTGAATAAATAACAAAGGAAAGGGCATATCACATTCGAATAAATTAACCTAAGAGAACGATAGCACCCTCGTCGCGCTTTCAGGAAAATAAGATAAAGGATAAATCATTTGTGCATAAATCTTTTGATATGAGTTGATATACGCAGATATACAGTATATATTATATATACATATATGAGTGTGTGTGTGTGTGTGTGTGTGTGTGTGTGTGTGTGTGTGTGTAAAATGTGTCTGTGTGTGTACACATCTGTAGCGCTGCCCTAAAAGTTTTAATTAATTCCGTTCGAAAAGTATCAAACGAAATCCCCAAAGCCAAAATTCTGGCGAGCTATCGACGTTTCCGAGTAGCGGACATTGTTGACAAGCTTGCGCCGACTGACCGGTGAGTGAGTGTCATTAAACACTGCTTTTAAAGTTCCCTGGCTTCCTTTACAAATAAATAAATATATAAATAAATAAATAAATAAATAAATATGTAAATAAAATCAAATGAGTAAAATATGCGCCGAAGTTTCTTCGGCACAATTGAGTTTTCTGTACAGCCACTACAGCGTATAATCAAGGCCACAAAAATAGATCTATCTTTCGGTGGTCTGGGTTTAAAGCTGTATGAGCCGCGGCCCATGAAACTTTAACCACGGCCCGGTGGCGGACTATTCTATATAGTTGCCAGAAGCACGATAATGGCTAAATTTAACCTTAAATAAAATAAAAACTACTACGGCCAGAGGACTGCAATTTTGTATGGATGATAATTGGGGGGTGGATGATCAGCATACCAATTTGCAGTCCTCTAGCCTCAGTAGTTTTTAAGATCTGAGGGCGGACAGAAAAAGTGCAGACAGAATGAAGTGCGGACGGACAGACAAAGCCGGCACGATAGTTTTCTTTTACTGAAAACTAAATTGAGATGATTTTACCTGTACGAAAAGATGTGTTTCTCATTTACAAGTTTCATTCCCACAGAGGAGAGAAACCTTACAACGACTGCAGCCTGTTCTAAATGTATTTTGTTCCTTATGTTAATGTTCTAAGACAGAACCACATCAACGCTTTATTTCCATAACAACATTTAACTTTCATTACAATTCTCCACAATTCAAAGTCATAATCATATGGTAACCATAATCATAAGGTAATCATAAGGTAACGTTGAAAAAAAGCATTGACCAAGGATGATTATGCACTAACATTACAATACTTATAAGAAAAGTGATCAGTGAATAATGTTACTTTCAGATGACTGAAATAAGAATGAACACAAAAACATACATAAATGTGAGCTTTGACGTTGAAAATATTGACCCAGTTTAAACAACCGCAAAGAAAACTGTTTTTTTTTTTTTATTGCTGAAAAGGTTTCAATTACAAAAAAAATCCCTCCGGCGTTGTACCATAAACACATACACACACACACACACTAGAAGTAGTTTAGAACTAACTGCAACCACTACTTCATAAAGATTACATCACTATGAATTAAAAACACAATGATGGATAAATGTCTTACCGATTAGATGGACCCAGACTTTATGATATACGAGCATTTGATGAAGGATAGCAGTAGCAAGACAACGCGCACCATTGCTTAATATATATATATATATATATATATATATATATATATATATATATATATATATATATATATATATATATATATATGTGTGTGTGTGTATATATATTTTTTCTTTTTTTACAAACACGGACTGGCGGCACTATAGTATGAGTTTTTTTTTTTTTTTTTGACTGACAAATACCTCGAACCCTTTTAATAAATTTTTGTTAATTTGAACATCCATTCAAGTCACCTTTTTTTTTTTATCCACAGGAATATGTTTCCTCGTGAAATTTCCAAAAAAATATGTTTGAACTGACATTTTCATCAAAGCGATGTGCTAACCCTTTAATCACCAGCTAAGCGTTTTAGGTAGAAACAAAGGCCGTTGTTTGTGTCTTAAAGAAGGCGTGTTCGCTACTGAGAGTTTTACTTCGTGTAGAAAACAAGTCGGTCACAATTTCCAAGGAACGGCAACATCAGACCCATAAAAATGACCTTGTGACAACTTTTGACAACAGAGACTCTCACGGGGCAATCAAACAACGAACCATGCGTCAGACAGTTTGGCGTCAATGCCTCCAATAGTGAGTACTGGACCAGCGTTGTCCTTTTCCTGGAAAGATCAATCACTTTCCATGCGGAACATCACTTCCGTAATACGGTACAATAAACCTTGGCTAGCATAAGGCCACGGGAACCATATTGATTATGAACAACTGTCGGTCAAATAAAAAAGTAATCAATACAGCAGGTTACAGTGCTCCATAGTGTTTGCTCTCTCTCTCTCTCTCTCTCTCTCTCTCTCTCTCTCTCTCTTCTCTTCTTTATAGAATTACACTCTGTGATAAAAGATCTACTGTACCCTTCCGTAAGACAACCTGTTTAATTTTGACTGGACTCTCTCTCTCTCTCTCTCTCTCTCTCTCTCTCTCTCTCTCTCTCTCTCTCTCTCTCTCTCTCTCTCTTTAACACTCTGTGATAAAAGATCTACTGGTCAACCTACACATGTGATAAAAAGATCTACATTCCGTAAGACAACCTGTTTAATTTTGACTGACTCTTCTCTCTCTCTCTCTCTCTCTCTCTCTCTCTCTCTCTCTTTATAGAATTACACTCTCTCTCTCTCTGACTCTCTCTCTCTCTCTTCTTTATATAGAATTACACTCTGTGATAAAAGATCTACTGCGTGACAACCTGTTTAATTTTGAGACCTCTCTCTCAGCCACTCTCTCTCTCTCTCTCTCTCTCTCTCTCTCTCTCTCTCTCTCTCTCTCTCTTCTTTATAGCCTCAGTTAGAACTTCCAAAAGAAACCTCTCAATTACCTTCAATTAAAGGTTGAAAGAACTAAAAGAAACCTTCAATTACCTTCAATTAAAGGTTGAAACTATTCGGCAAGCCATCAGTGTCTTGACTGCATAGATCACGTGAATCAGTATATATTAGTTATTCGCTTTTGGCTCACGTGACTCTATGTGATAACTGAGTAGGTTGAAAAACTCGACAGTTCTATTAAAATCTCTTGAGGGGATTGTATATAAGGCTTGTCATTTTTTGCCAGTAGAAATTTGGTGTCTGCTTACGATAATCTATGGTGCTATGTCATGTTTTCGTAAGTATTACGTAATGGTAAATGTTTGTATTTGCACTAAATAAGGAGGAGGTGGGGGGGATTCTATGACTGTCAGTATGGTTACGTTATACTGACAGACTCGACTGATTATTAGCTTTAAAATGGAATGGTGAAGAGCTATTATTTCCAAAAGAAACCTTTAAATACATAATTTCTAAAATTTCTCTCGCCGACGAACCTTCAGAATACTCAAAACATCTCTCAGTTTCAATTAAATTGAATTGAATATAGAACTTAGGCCAAAGGCCAAGCATTGGGACCTATGAGGTCATTCAGCGATGACACGGAAATTAACACTAAAAGGTTTGAAAGGTGTAACAGAAGGAAAGCCTCGCAGTTACACTATGAATCAATTGTTAGGAGAGGCTGGAAAATAAGATGGAAGAAAAAGGATATGAAAGGAGGTAGAGTAAAAAGAACGAACTGCAAAGAACCTTAAGTAATGCCTACAGTGCACAGCATGAGGTGCACTGACGGCACTAACCCCTCACCGGTATCACAGCTTCAACTTCCACAAAAATCACAATATTCAACCTTTGAAGTTTTTAGGCCCAAGTTCGTGGAGAAATTATATATTAATGAGAAAAGAGTTAGTTTTACACTTGGCCGGAAACTCTGATCCTAAGCCTAATTTGCTTTCTCTCTCAATCATCTTTTTTTTTTAAGACTTTATTCTTCCTACTTTTGCCGGTTCTCACTTTGTCCTATATTCAAAACACCATCTTTAAACATGAAAATCTTTTATTCTCTTTTCTCATGACCACCAGTATACATTTTGTCCTTGTAAATGAAAGCAGGAGACTTCTTGTGTATTTCCTTAAAATCTAGGTTTTCAATACACTAATCTAAAGGCTCTGACTTTATTCCCCTGTACTAATCTTAATTCTAAGGTTTAATTTTCCTCTATAAGGTTCAAGGTTCATATTTTAACATCCCTATCTACAGATAAAGACTGTTTCACGTAAATATCTTCTCATCTCAAGAAATTACATATTATTATGGATATTTACTCCAATTAGGCAAACCGGCGCTTCCCCGTAACCTACAAGGTTAAGAGGGACCTGTCCCTCACAGTGCTAAATTCATTAACATCTACAATATTGCTAAAGTAATGAATTACTTTATGGCTAAAATAATACATTAAATTGCTGCTAAAATAATGAATTACCTTACAGCTAAAACAATAAATGATCTCCCTGCTAAAATAACAAATTATCTCACTGCTAAAATAAATTGTCTTACTGTTAAAACAATAAATTATCTCACTGCTAAAACAATAAATTATCTCACTGCTAAAATAATGAATTACCTTACTGTTAAAACAATCGATTATCTCACTGCTAAAATAATGAATTACCTTACTGCTAAAATAATATATTACCTTGCTGCTAAAATAATGAAATACCTTGCTGTTAAAACAATAACGTATCTCACAGCTAAAATATTAAATTATCAGGACAACGTGTTCGTCAAGCAAAACATTTTTTGAGAAATTCTTCTTCTTCTTTTCTTTCTCTCAGTCCTAGACAGATATGCAATCTGACTCCACTTTTAATGCACTCCTCCTCCTCCTCCTCCTCCTCCTCCTCCTCCTCCTCCTCCTCCTCCTCCTCCTCCCCTCCTCCTCCTCCTCCATCTCTGCAGCTCCAAATTGGGAAATTCAGTTATAAAGTCCACCTTCCTTCCTTTTCTCATATCGAAGATAAGGAGGGGATCAGTTCCTGTCATTCCAAATGTCGTACCATGACAATGTCTGCGTGACGTTATTCAAATGCTCTAATGTTATTGCACCTCGTATAAGAGATTCAAATACTGTAATGTTATTGCACCTCGTATAAGAGATTCAAATGCTCTAATGTTATTGCACTTCGTACAAGATTCAAATACTGTAATGTTATTGCACTGTACAAGAGATTCAAATACAAATTGTTATTGCACCATCGAACAAGAGATTCAAATTTGTAATGTTATTGCACTTGTTAAGAGAATTCAAATACTGTACTGTTATTGCACCTCGTACAAGAGATTCAAATACTGTAATGTTATTGCACCTCGTATAAGAGATTCAAATACTGTAATGTTATTGCAACTCGTACAAGAGTTTCAAATACTGTAATGTTATTGCACCTCGTACAAGAGATTCAATACTGTACTGTTATTGCAAGACAAGAGTTTCAAATACTGTAATGTTATTGCACCTCGTACAAGAGATTCAAATATTGTACTGTTATTGCACTGAACAAGAGATTCAAATATTGTAATGTTATTGCACTTCGTATAAGAGATTCAAATACTGTAATGTTATTGCACCTCGTATAAGAGATTCAAATACTGTAATGTTATTGCACCTCGTACAAGAGATTCAAATACTGTACTGTTATTGCACCTCGAACAAGAGATTCAAATATTGTAATGTTATTGCACCTCGTACAAGAGATTCAAATACTGTAATGTTATTGCACCTCGTATAAGAGATTCAAATACTGTAATGTTATTGCAACTCGTACAAGAGTTTCAAATACTGTAATGTTATTGCACCTCGTACAAGAGATTCAAATACTGTAATGTTATTGCAACTCGTACAAGAGTTTCAAATACTGTAATGTTATTGCACCTCGTACAAGAGATTCAAATACTGTACTGTTATTGCACCTCGTACAAGAGATTCAAATATTGTAATGTTATTGCACTTCGTATAAGAGATTCAAATACTGTACTGTTATTGCACCTCGTACAAGAGATTCAAATACTGTAATGTTATTGCACCTCGTATAAGAGATTCAAATACTGTAATGTTATTGCACCTCGAACAAGAGATTCAAATACTGTAATGTTATTGCACCTCGTACAAGAGATTCAAATACTGTAATGTTATTGCAACTCGTACAAGAGTTTCAAATACTGTAATGTTATTGCACCTCGTACAAGAGATTCAAATACTGTAATGTTATTGCACCTCGTATAAGAGAAAATGTAAGAAAATACTTAAAATTTAGGTCAAGCGGCACCGTAAGGGTAGAATTATTTTAACTAAATTATAATTCTTTGGTGACGTAAAGCGCGGTCAAAAAACGCAAATATCTAAAAGTAATAAATTAATCATGAAGATGAAACCAAAGCCTCGACGCGAGTTACGACAGAATGAATTATTGGGGACTGAATTTAATTCAATATTCACTGAGATTAATGTGAACGCACGATACCCTACAATCGCAAAGGAATAAAATAACTCGAGAAACAAAAACAAAAAATTCTAACTCCAACTGAAGTAAACGAATGTCAATTAAATTGAACTGAATTGAATTGAATACAGAATTTTGGCCAAATGCCAAGCACTGGGACCTATGAGGCAATTCAGCGCTGAAACAGAAATTGACAGTAAAAGATCTGAAAGGTGTAACAGGAGGAAGGCCTCGCAGTTGCACTATGAATCAACTGTTAGATGAAAGAAAGAGAATATGAAAGGAGGTAGAGTAAAAGGAACGAAAGGGGTTGCAGCTAGGGGCCGAAGGCACGCTGCAAAGAACCTTACATAATGTCTACAGTGCACCACATGAGGTGCACTGACAGCACTAACCCCCCTACGGGAACAAATATCAATTCCATTATTCTTTGAGATGAATATGAACACACGTCACCCTTTATATAATTGCAAAGGAATAAAATAACTGGAGAAGCGATAAATTTAAAAAATATCTAACTTCAGTTGAACTAAAAAAAAAAATATCAATTATCAGCCTCAGCGCAGAAGTCAACCCACCACCCCCCCACAACCAAAATGGTGCGTGTGTGCGCCTCATCATCCAACTATGCCCGAGCGTGAAACATTTCCTGTTAAACTTGGTGCTGGGGCTCTCGGGGCCAAATTCGGCGTGAACGCTTCCCCTCCCCCCACCCCCCGACGAAAGTTTGGACCTGTTCGATTATCCACCTCAACGCAGAGTGCCAGTGTAGCCTAGATGGAGGTCTCCCATCTAACAGTATATTCCTCCTACTTTTTTCCTCTATATATTCACTACTCCTACTTGTTTTCGTTTCCTCTATATACACCTCGTACTTGTTTTTCTTTCCTCTATATACTCCTACTTTTTTCTATGCGTTCACTCCTCTTACTTGTTTTTCTTTCCTTTACATACTCCTCCCATTTGTTTTTTTTTCTCTATATGCTCACTCCTCCTACTTGTTTTTCTTTCCTCTATAAACTCCTCCTACTCGTTCTTCTTTCCGCTTTATACTCCTCCTACTTGTTCTTCTTTCCTCTATATACTCCTCCTACTTGTTATTCTTTCTTCTAAATACTACTCCTACTTGTTTTTCCTTCCTCTATATACTCCTCCTACTTGTTTTTCTTTCCTCTATAAATGCCCCCAACTCGTTCTTCTTTCCTCTATACACTCCTCATACTTTTTTCTTTCCTCTATATACTCCTCCTACTTGTTTTTCTTTCCTCTATAAACTCCTCCTGCTTGTTCTTTCCTCTAAATACTCCTCCTACTTGTTTTTCTTTCCTCTATATACCCCTCCTACTTTTTTCTATGTTTTTCTACTTGCTTTCCTCTATATACTCCTACTTGTTTTTCTTTCCTCTATATACTCCTCCTACTTGTTTTTCTTTCCTCTATATACTCCTCCTACTTGTTTTTTTTTTCTCTATATGCTCAATCCTCCTGCTTGTTTTTCTTTCCTGTATAAACGCCTCCTACCCGTTCTTCTTTCCTCATACTTTTTTTCCTCTATATACTCCTCCTACTTGTTCTTTCCTTTATATACTCTTCCTGTTTTTCTTTCCTCTATAAACTCCTCCTACGTGTTCTTCTTTCCTCTATAAACTCCTCCTATTTGTTCTTCTTTCCTCTATAAACTCCTCCTACTTGCTCTTCTTTCCTCTATAAACTCATCCTACTTGTTCTTCTTTCCTC
Source organism: Macrobrachium rosenbergii (assembly GCF_040412425.1). Lineage (NCBI taxonomy): Eukaryota > Metazoa > Arthropoda > Malacostraca > Decapoda > Palaemonidae > Macrobrachium > Macrobrachium rosenbergii. The sequence continues at coordinate 9,346,302 of NC_089799.1, forward strand.
TATATACTCCTCCTGCTTGTCTTTTTTTTTCTAAGTCTAAGATAAAAGCACAAAATCTTTAACAGTAAAATAGTACATTTCTCTTATTCGTTTCTTTTTCCTCTGAGCTTTATATAAACGAAAAAAATTATTAAGAGTTAAAGAGAACTTTAGTGCGGAAATCGACATTCGATTAATACCGCACCACAAACATTTGGGCGAAGAACAACAGTGACTACACGAAAAGACATTCATGGAAGGGAATATAAAATTTAGGCCAAAGGCCAAGCACTGGGACCTACGAGGTCATTCAGGGGAAACTGAGATTAAAAGGTTTTAGAGATGTAACAGGAGGAAAACCTTGCGCAGTTGCACCGGGAAACAATTGTTAAGAGAAGGTGGAAAGTAAGATGGAAGTGAATATGAACGGAAGCACAGAAAAAGGAATGAAAGGGGTTGTATGCTGGTGGCCTACGGGATGCTGCAAGGACCCTAAAGTAATGCCGACAGTGCGCCGCGTGAGATGCACTGATTTTAAACTCTATGCAGTCTATGCCATCGATCTCCCCGAAGGACACTAGAAAGGAGAGGAAGGAAAGGAGACTCGCCAGTTTATTCCGAAAGGAAGTCAAAGGAAGCCGCCTTCCCAACGCCACCGCGACTAGCGCAGTGGACACTCGGAGTCACAGAGGCTTATTAAGGGCCTAGGACCCTAGGGTCGCCTATCGACCAAGGGCAAATACTTTTGTGTCGAGGTGTTCGAGGGAGGGAGACTCCAGGAGACTTCCTTTGAAGTTAGAGGGTGTTGGGGGGGGGGGTGAGGAGGAGAAAGGAATAAGGAAGCACTGAGATGGAAGAGAAAAAACAAAAAGAGAAAAATGAGGTATGGGAGCTGAGGAGTGAGGAAACGAATAACCCCTTTTTTGTCTCCCATATGGTGGTAGAGAACCAGTCCTATTGCATATGTTTTCTCTCTCTCTCTTTGTCCCCACTTAGGTGGTAGAGGACCAGTCCAATTGCAATATTTTTATTTCTCTATCTCTCTCTCTCTCTCTTGCAACGAGGCAAAGAAATAGGCAATGCTGTTAAATAATCTGTACCGCAAAACGAGAAAAGGCAACGAAGTTTTCATGTATCCCGATACCCCACTATTTCCCCAACGACTGCTTATGCAGGGATCAAGCTGAACACGAAATGGATCTATTGGCATGCAAATACGACAGCAACAACAGAGGCAAGAAAAAAAAAAATAAAAAATACCAAAATTCCGCCGGGGGAGAACAAAGGGCGCCTCGTCTGGCCGTTACGAAAAAGGGGAGAGCAAATTTAAAGGCGCATTAAGGCAGAGTTGGATCAACACTGCTTCCACAAATCCCCGAGCCGTTCACGGGGCCTCTAGACTAGTATTTCTTAACCCGGGGGGGTGCCAGCAATTTCCAGGGTGGGCGTTAACCCCATTAGAAAAATTAATCATTCTCTAATTATATTCGATAAGAATCGAGTATTTAACTAATTCATTCCCAAAAGAATAAAAACACCACCTCTCTTTCTCTTCTTTTTTTTTTATTTTCCTTGAAATCTGGGAGGGAATTTTACTCATAGATGCAAGGGGGGCGTGGAGGGAAGGACCAACTGTTAGAGGGGGCGTGGTAATAAAAAGGTTAAGAACTACTGCTCTAGACGGTCGGGAGGAGAGAGAGAGAGAGAGAGAGGAGAGAGAGAGAGAGAGAGAGAGAGAGAGAGAGAGAGAGAGAGAGAGACTTCCATAACTCCCGCGAGTAAATCAGAAGAGTTTGAGCACGAGAGTAAAAACGATTCAAATTTACCCTACCGGTTACGAAGGAATTCGAAATTCACGATCGCAACAAAATTGGAACAAACTTCTTCATCGAAGTTACAAAACAAAGCAAAAAGGTGGATAACATTAACAATAACAAATTAGGTCTCAAAAACAAGAGCAAAAGTTTTTAAAGAACAACAATTATCATCAATTGAATCTCAACAACGCAAGTGAACATATAAAACTGATTTTCAACTTCATCACTGCAAACGATCAATCAAATCTATCCAGACCTGTTTTTATATCCTCACGACAGTGTGGAAGAAGCTACGCTTGCAGTCTCCTAAAGGGATTAGGTGAACCAAGGCAGATTTGATTTTTCTATGGACCTTAAACGCATCACATATAATTCAATTGAACGTTATTATGATCCTCCGTTCTGACATGTTTTCTTTTTTTATGTTATCATCATGAAAAACTTGACTGTTATAACATCATGCACAATTAATGCACAGTTTCAGCCACGATCCCGTTTTACATACCCAAGGACGGTCTGAATTTTTTTTTTTTTTGGATTGAATTTCACAGAGGATGAGACACTCGAAAAATTGAGGGAATCAGAAAAATATTACCAATACGAAGAGTATATGTGGCAAAATTTTAAACAAAAAATAAAAAGAAGATTCACAACATTCCACCGTCCAGAAAAAAGGTTAAGCTTAAAGGTAAATTTTGCTTTCCTAAACTCAGTTTTACACAGTCCAATATGACTACAAATCCCATAAAATTCAGTTTTAATAAAAACTGATAAATTCCGCTCATTTATTCAGTGAAGCGGTACGTAAAATCATCATAAATTTCGTCTTCAATCACTTACATTTTAAATAATCAACTTCACCGTAAAGTCTAGTATCAAAAACAATATAAATTTGACAAGATGATGAAGTGATCCAAGTGCTGCAATTTCTTTCTTTTATTTGCGTCAGGTGTTAATGCACGTGTGCCATCTGCAACTTTCCGACCACGCTTGCAATACTTCCATTACTTCTTTCTGCCTTCAAGGCTGAAGTCTTTCTACAAAGGCTAAACAGAAACTGCGATGACACGACGCTGCTCCATTTATTTAGTCCCAAGCCAACAGCTGCTTCAGCCATTAACCCACAGCCTTCATCGGGGCTACACTAGATCTATAAAGGGGCTACAATCCAATCTACGGGAGAGTACAGCCAAAAACTGATTGAAGAATTAAGTCCAAAATTAAAATTGTACACAAATTTAACATGTCAGAAGCATTAACAAAATTCATGGGTTAATTTTATGATATATATATGTATAGATATATATATATATATAGATAAATTATATATATATGTATGTATAATGTATCTATAGAACCTCATCCAAACATTATACATGTAAATTTGTTTCAATATCAAGTTATGAGAGGAAAGGGAAGCACCAGCTTCCTTTGAATTCTCGGCCTCATCCGGAAGGGGGGTTGAAAGACATACCATCCTCTCCCTCTCCCTCCCCTCAACCACCACCAGCCCATCCCCCAAAACCATTCTTTTCTCAAAGCCCCTTAGTCCCTACTAACCCCCTCCCTTCCCCCTTCTCACTCGGCGGTATTTCTCCCCCCCACCCAACCCACCTCGCGAAGATCGATAATGGAAATCGATGAATTGTACTCACTGCTTACCCCGCTCTTTCTCTCTCTCTCTCCGTTTCCGGTGTGACACAAACCGGTTTTGAAACATCCCGAAACCTTCACGCCATTCTTATTAAATGCAGCCACCCTAGCAGCATTTAAATCAACTTCATCGACTGGCAACTGCGTCGAGTTACCACCGTTATTACTGGAAAAAGAAAAAACTCCCGCAAGTTCCATTGCACTTGAAACGGTGGTGACTTTTAACGAAAACTACTACGCAAGGATCCATCGATTTCTGCTATTCCCGGCAACCAAGACTTGTCACACAATCAGGGCTGGGGTACATACAAGGCCATCATGATTTCTGACAAAACTCTAAAGCTTTTAAACGCAGGCCTCCTCATACGAAAGCCAAATCGATCCCGATACATTTTCTTTCGCTACTCGTGCTTACATTTTTTTTCGCTATTCGCACTTATAAACATTGTTTTTTGCTACTAACACTTATATATATTGTTTTCTGCTACTCGCACTTACAAATATTCTTTAGCTACTCGCACTTACAATCTTTTGCTACTTGCATTTGCAAACATTATTTAGTTACTCACACTTACAAAATTTCTTTCGCTACTTGCACGTGCAAACATTCTTTCACTACTTGCAAACATTCTTTGGCTACTTGCACGCACAAACATTCTTTCGCTACTTGCACTTGGAAGCATTCTTTTGCTGCTCGCACTTGCAAACATTCTTTCTCTACTCGCACTTATAAACATTGTTTTTTGCTACTCGCACTTCCATATATTCTTTAGCTACTCGCTACTTACAAACATTCGTTTGCTATTCGCGCCTGCAAACATTCTTTCGCTACTCGCACTTACATACGTTTTTCACACTTGCAAACATTCTTTCGCTACTCGCACTTACAAATATTTTTCACACTTGCAAACATTCTTTCGCTACTCGCATTTACAAACATTCTTTTGCTACCCGCGCTTGCAAACATTCTTTCGCTCCTCGCACTTGCAAAATTGAACTTAAATGGCTATCATGTAACCTGGAGACTTAATTGACGAGCTCACCGAACAAAATCTCATTAAACAAACAACCAAAAACGCCATGACTTCGTCGAAAGCACCATCACAGTTATCCATCTGGGAGCCGGAGTTATCATGAGTGCAGAGGAATGCAATCGAATCGATGGAGAGCTCTTATTGTTTGCAAGAGCTCTCTCTCTCTCTCTCTCTCTCTCTCTCTCTCTCTCTCTCTCTCTCGCATTTCAATGCACGACCCAAGTGAAGAAAAGAAAAGCAAAAATAGTGAAGGACACAGAGCGACAAATGGGGGAATATGGATCAAATTACCCCGAGAGAGAGAGAGAGAGAGAGAGAGAGAGAGAGAGAGAGAGAGAGAGAGAGAGAGAGAGAGAGAAATTGTTTATTCCGCACACAAGGACTCAGAGCTACACTTGACCACTTGCAAGCGACTAAGGCACACATGTATGCGAATATATAAATTACTGGATGAATGAATGAATGAAATATAAGATAAGATAGTTAATCAGCTGAGTTAATATTACTACAAAAACCAACACTGGAAGTTGTTTCAATATTAGTTTATTGACAGACTTCAATGCAATCACATGAAGCCTCAGTAATAAGCTTCCGATTTAATAAAAATTACTAACGTACTGGTGACATGCATATGCTATACCAGTAATCTAAATTAATCAAAATAACAGTGAATTCACTGAATTTTACAAATGGACAAGAATACGAGACTGGGTAATGGTGAATGTAAATTAAAGAAAAGATGGTTGAATTTTCTCAAATGAGCTGTGGGCATAGTATAAGGAGTGGAAGAGGACCGGTTATTTGATACGTGGAAGTGGTAAAAAATTAGTGCATATGAAAGGATGGCGCATAGTGTCTTCAGATGGCTTGGTCACATGGAAAGAATGGAAGACGATAGGTCATTGGAAAGAGCGTACAATTAAAAAAATTGGGTATATATACGGAGGGGAAGAAGTTGAAGGTGTTACATAGATGAGGTGAAAGGGTACTGGAAAGAGATATTAGGGAAATACTTGAAATGCAGATGGAAAGAACTTGATTCACAATGTTTTACTGTGTTACAACTCAATGTCAAATAATTAACATATGCTAGGTGCTGAGGCACTCTCTGCGATTTCTTAAGAAATCACACTGGTAATCTTTTAATTCAGGGGGGAAAGGCACCTACCACCTATCCAAGCATATGGAAGGGTTTTGAACTGGGTTATATCATCTTGGAAAAACTCAAGTGATGGGACAACAAGGCCATTCTGTGCTATTCGTTTAACATTTTAATAGCAAATAGATAAATCTAAACATTCTATCTAAAACATTTGTTAGCTTCTAATTAAACCCTGTGGTAAAATTCAATTTCTTTTAAAATGCATCTTAATCTTTCTGTTGGATAATGCTCCCCTAACAATATTCACCCATCAACCTGCCCTGCAATGAACTGGCCCTTCTTCCACTGTCACAGAGTGTACATTTTAATAAAATGTGCTGTACTGTAATATTTCCCCAGCATACATTACAATATGATAGAGTACTCCTTCACTCACAATTAAGCAGGAAGATGATGTTTAAGAAATGTGATTGCACGATAGGCATTCTAATTGTATTTATACTTGCTCTTCCTCAAGAGTTTGTAAGAATCCACTTTCTTATCGAAGATAATAAAGCCTTCAGTTTTTGGTTTGCTGTTAAGTTCTTCCACCTGTCTTCTCATTGATTTGAATTACATCTGCATATGTTTTCTTTAAAATCACTATGAGGATTACATATTCTCCAGTTCAACTGGAAATTTCTTTAGAAAATGTGCTGTGATACAGACTTTATGGGGCAGAGAATCTAAGAAGGGGTACAGGATCTGAGTAGGAGGATCAGGAGCATCGAAATTGCTAAAACAAAGTTGGTTGATGATGTTAGGAGAGAATAAAGAAAAATTATGGATTTGAAGTGAATAAGAACTTTACTGATATATTATGAGTTTTATTTCAGGAATATATTTACTTCAAACTGAAAAAGTACATCATATACAAGGATATTTAAAGGAAGTAGAAGTATCAGCAAAAGCCAAAGGCCAGGTGCAGGCGAATCACGGTAAAAGAGACAATGGTCTTGTACAAGAGCAACAGTCCTTGTGGGCTAGATCATGAGTTAAGAGACGTGGTTGGTCTAAACAATACAGGCCTAAAAAATACAGGTTCTCATTCTAGCATATTAGATATTTCCAGTCCTACAAAGTAAAATTCATAGTACACTATCCTATTAACTTGAACTCAGATACTACCTATGCCTAACATACCCACCTATTATTATGCATATTCCTGTGTACATATTTCATGGCCACATGACAGGAGACATGCGTCTTGTGGCTCCAAAGCAAAGAAGGAACATCCACTGCTACATGTATCCCTAATTAATGAATCAAAGATGAGCCAAACTGACAGGAAACTTCTACAGCTCAGTAGCCATTACATTGAAAACAAAGAACTCTCAGAAGCAGCATAGCAATACCCTTGTATACAGTGCACCATTCACCTTTACCTTTCATTATCTTGCTACAATAAATTCACACTACAATTTCATATATAACCAAATATAGAAAGAAGAGCTATAACTGACTATTGCAACTACATCTCTGGTACCAATAGTATATGGAACCACTGGAGTCTGACAAAAAAAAGACTAAAACTGTCCAACTGTAAATTGCACATTAATATTAATGAGAAATTCACAGTTTACAAAGTAACCACAAAGTGCACCAAAATTCTTGATAAAAATTAAATACCCTGAATAAATAAATTACCAATATATGAAAACATCAGCCTAACCGTGTAAAGCCTGAGCAACAAATTTTGCAAATGAACTAACTACTATTCAAGAAAATCATAGAATTAAAAAACAAGACATTAACATGATTAGTGTATTATGCATGGCAAATAAATGTGTTAGCTGTAGAAAAGTTGCGCCCTTTTCCCTCCCTACAACCAGTCTGTTGTCAGTTCCAGTTTGAGACAAAACAACAACACAGATTCAGAACCCTTTGCACTTCTGTCATTGCCAGTGTTTGTAAAGACCACTCATTTAGAATCAATATTGCTGGTCATGACACCCTTTCCATAAGCAACATCATCATTTCCTTCACATCTGCCATCATCTTTATACAGTATAAAAGAAAAAAAGGACAAAAATTGGGGCTGACCATTTCTGTGAACATTACATGTCCACAGGGAGAGATTGTGAATCTGCTAAACTGACCTCTCTAAGAGGCTGAATAACCCACATAATCTTCAGACTTGATACCCTAACCCATCTCACAGGCATTGGTAATCTTCTCATATCCCTCCAGGGTGTCATAAGTTCACCTCTTACAACATGAATAGAGGCAGTCCTCCCTCCTTGAAAATCCATAGGAACAGGGCATAAAACAACTCTAAGGATTGCCATAAATTTGTCACACCCCTCCAACAAAACCATGGCAAGCACAATGACTAATCATGATACCTACAAGTCCTCTGTATCTACAATAGTTTTCATGATACTGGCAAAAGCAATAGTCATTTCCCATTATTCCAGTTCTCGGAAATCGTAGCAAATGCCAATTTCATGGTAATAAATCAATAATGTTGCAGACAATGGGGTTGATTTCAAGCGAGCTATGACCTTGTCATCTTTTTCACCAACTAAACAAAAATGTTATAAACAATAATTCATGTATTTATGAAGTCACTGTGAAACCCAGCACTTTTCTTTCTTAAGTTTTCTCAACATAACATAGACACTATGTTGTCTATCTTTCTTCAACTTGTCTTAAAAAAGCATCTTTATCCCACAAGTTGTCACTGCCACATTCACACTTCAAACAGCCACTGAGGCTCTCTTGAACTGATTGGATACTACATATCAGTCAAGAGGTCAAGAGAGAGACACTTGATTAATGGAATTCCTATAGAGTACATAAGGTTTCACCTCTTTTCCAACTCACAGTTTCGTTTCAGTCTAGTAGTTATACTCCAGTGTACCTATTTTCATCCTAAACAAGTGTTTCAATACCCTTACTTGTCAAGTACCTGAACATTTAACACATTTCTGATTCTTAAGACTGTCCCTAGTGTTTCATTAAGAATGATACAAACACTGGAAATTATATGTAAGATCCTATCTGAACTGAGATTTGAACTGTGAGGATAGCCTGAAAAAGTTAATGATAACTTTAGATTAACTTGCAAATCTGTAGTGTTGCTCAAGCCTTACTCACCTGAACAGCATCCACTTTTGGCAGAATGAGTTGCAAATGACTGGATGGCACCTTACATAACACTTACATTATTTAATTTGCAATAGAGACAAAGAAATGACCACACAAAAAATGAGAAAATAAATACTATTGTTAATAACTTGTTGATCAAGGACAGAAAAAAACTTAGAGCAACGACTACACTGTGTGAGCATTATTAATCCAAATGATTATTGCAACAGGTAAGATAAGAGAGTACCCCACATGGAGTATATCATGTCCAGCATTAACCTCCACTTTACTTATCATAAGCACTCCAATCAATTTGCCTACCAAGCATTAAGGCAAAAAATAAATGGAACCTTTTGGATACAATATCATTTATAATAAAATAAGCATTGCAAAAGTAATTCCTTCAAACCCAACTCATGGCCATACAGAGAAACAGAGTAACAGAGCCCATCGCACAAAACAATAAAATGTACTCACCCCTGTTCCCTCATAACATCCTCCATTTCCGCACACTTCAACTCGAGAGCCCGTTTCCGGGCATGAGCAAGAATCTCTGCATTTGGTCCTTTGGTGGTTTGTGCCTCTAGTTTCATTAACTCTTCTTCTGTCCGAAAATCAATCTGAAAAGAAATATGAGCATTCTGAAATTAATCTTTCTTAGGTCTGTATACTACCCTTAGTTTTGCATACACTAAATATCCAAAATGAACAATTGGGGAGAAATTGGACTTAGAGAATCATAACTCCAAAATGAAAATGATATTTTTATGATAAAATAAAGTTTTGTACATACTTACCACGGCAGATATATACTTAGCTATAGTCTCCGAATGCCCGACAGAAATTCAAATTTCAAGGCACACGATAGGTAGGTCAGGTGATCAACCATACCCGCCGCTGGGTGGCGGAATAGGAACCATTCCCGTTTTCATATCAGATTTTCTTCCACCTGTCTCCTGAGGGGAGGCTGGGAGGGTTATTAACGTATATATCTGCCGGGTAAGTATGTACAAAACTTTATTTTATCATAAAAATATAATTTTTGTACATGCAACTTACCCGTCAGATATATACTTAGCTGATTGGGCACCCTTGGAGGAGGGCAAGAGACAGCTAATAACTAAAAACGGGGAAACAACATATGTTGTAGAATAAACAAAACCATGGTTCTTACCTGATTGGGCAGAAGACTTCATGGATACTGTCTATGAGTCTGCATGCCTCAAGAGCTTCAGCGAGAAGTGACCTAAGACTGACAGTCCTTCGATCATATCAATGGGGAAACCCCTTACATGACAGAGCCTGTTATGGATCGTGTCAATGGGGATTAACCCACTTACAAGACAGAGCCCTACCTGAATCATATCAATGGGGGCTATCCTCTTACATGACAGAGCTAGGTAATAAAACTACAAGGAGCTAACAACCAAAAACCGACCACCTGACCAAGCCTAACCTTGTTAGTGTCACAGATGAAAGAGAGACCCTCAACACTCTCTTTCAGCCGACCATAAAAACACAACAAATAATTAAAATAACAACCAAAAACTAGATTAAATAGGGATTAGCTTCAGCTCCTTTGACCCAGCACTCAATCATGGATACGTAAGCTCCTAAAGAGAAGCACTTCTCATATGTAACACGAACATCTCTCAAATAATGAGAAGCAAACACTGAGTTACATCTCCAGTACGTAGAGTCCACAACAGACTGGAGGACCAAGACTTGTGGAAAGCCAGAGAAGTAGCTATGGCTCTCACCTCATGAGCATTAACTCTAGGAGCTGAAAATGTTCGTCTTTGCATGAAAGATGAGCCTCCTTGCTAAGATCCTTAATGAAGAAAGCCTGGGCGTTCTTGGAAATTGCTCTTGAAGGATCCTTGACCGAGCACCAAAGACTATCAGTGTTACCTCTGAGCTGTTTCTTTCTCTCCATATAAAATCTAAGACTTCTTACTGGACAGAGTGTGTGTTCTAGCTCCTGTCCTGAAAGATCGGAGAGTCCCTTGACCTCAAAACTCCTACGCCAAGGTTTTGAAGGGTTCTCGTTCTTTGCTAAGAAGAGAGGCTGAAAGGAGCAGATCGCAGAGTCCTTCTTAAAGCCTACAGAACCTTCCAAAGCTTGTAATTCGCTCAATCTTTTGGCAGAAGCAAGAGCGAAAAGAAACAACAATTTTCTGGTTAAATCCCTGAAAGAGGCAGATCGAGGAGGCTCAAACTTATCAGACATCAAGAATTTTAGGACCACGTCCAAATTCCAGCTGGGAGGTCTAGGGGACTTGTTTTTAGAAGTTTCAAAAGACCTTATAAGGTCGTGAAGGTCTTTATTATCAGAGATGTTCAGACCTCTGTGTCTAAAAACTGAAGACAGCATGCTCCTGTACCCCTTGATGGTGGAAACCGCCAGGTAACACTGCTCCCTTAGGTAAAGAAGGAAATCCGCTATCTCCATTACAGAGGTACTGGAAGAGGACACTTTCTTAGATCGACACCATCTCCTAAAGACTTCCCACTTCGACTGGTAGAGGCGCAAGGTAGAAGATCTTCTGGCTCTGGCGATAGCCCTTGCAGCCTTGCGCGAAAACCCCTTCGCTCTAACCAGTCCTTCGACAGTCTGAAGGCAGTTAGGTTTAGAGCGGGAAGGTTCTTGTGATATCTGTCAAGTGGGGCTGTTTGAGAAGATCGGCTCCTGAGAGGAGCGACCTGGGAAAGTCTATCATCCATTCCAGTACCTCTGTGAACCAGTCCCGGGATGGCCAAAAGGAGCGATCAGGGTGAGCTTGGTGCCCTTTGAATCTAAAAACGAACTTCCTTATTACTTCCCCTATTATCTTGAACGGGGAAAAGCGTAAGGCTCCAGACCGTCCCCAATCTAGGGAGAAGGTTGTCTATTGCTACTGCTCTGGGGTCCGAGATTGGGGAGCAGTAGTTCTCCAACCTCTTGTTCCAATGGGTGGCAAAGAGGTCTATATGAGGTCTCCCCACAGGAACCACAGCCTTTGAAACCTCCTGATGAAGAGACCATTCCGTGGGAAGAACCTGGTCTTTCCTGCTGAGCAGATCTGCTCTCACATTCCTTTCTCCTGAACAAATCTGGTGAGGAGAACGATGTTTCTCTCCCCCACAACAGAAGGTTCCTTGCTGCAATGTACAGGAGAAGGAATGCGTCCCTCCTGCTTCCTGATATAAGCCAGGCTGTGGTGTTGTCGGAATTGACTAGAACTACTGATCCCTTGACCAGAAGTTCGAATCGGGCAAGAGCTAGATGAATGGCTACTAGCTCTTTCATGTTGATGTGCCAGGACCTCTGATCCGTGTCCCAGGTGCCTGACACTTCTTCCGAGCCTAGTGTCGCTCCCCAACCCGACTCCGACGCGTCTGAGAACAACACTAGGCGAGGGCTCGGCGGTTGTAGAGGAATTCCTAGACCCAGCTCGGGGTCTAACCACCAACGGAGATGTTCCTTTACTTGAAATGAGATCTGGAAGGAATCCGACAACTCTTGGGACTTCCGATCCCAAGATTCTTTCAGGAAGAACTGTAGAGGTCTGAGGTGAAGCCTTCCTAGAGAAACGAACTGTTCCAGCGAGAAATGGTCCCCCAGCAGACTCATCCATTCCCCTCGCCGAACAACTGTCTTTCTCTAGAAAGTCTGTCACCTTGAAGGCAGCTCCCTTCTTTCCAGGGAGGGAAACGCTCGAAACCCCGAGAATCCATCCGAATCCCCAGGTAGACAATTTCCTGCTGAGAATCATCTGAGACTTCTCGAGGTTTACAAGAAGTCCTAGAGACTGGACCAGGTTTAAAGTACGAAAGGTCCTCCAGACAACGGTTCTTCGAATTGGACCAAATTTATCAGCCAGTCGTCGAGATACAAGGGAAATCCTCACCCCTCCAAGTGCAACCAGTGAGCTACATTCCTGAGAATGGTCGAACACTTGGGGAGCTGTGGAAAGTCCGAAGCACAGAGCCCTGAACTGAAAAGTTCTGCCGCCTACCATGAACCTTAGGAACTTCCTGGAGGAGGGATGGATGGGAACGTGGAAGTAAGCATCCTGAAGGTCCAGGGACACCATCCAATCTCCTTGACGAAGAGACGACAGAACTGAAGACGCCGTCTCCATAGAGAACTTTTTCTTTACACAAAACGAAGTTCAGGAGCTCACGCCCAAGACCGGTCTCCACCCTCCCGAAGATTTGGGCACAAGAAAAGACGGGTTGTAAAATCCCGGGAGTCCTAGATCTTGTACCGGTTCTATGGCAGCCTTTTCAGCATTTGTTCGACGGCTAGCAGAAGGGCTTGCCTCCGCACAGGATCCTTGTATCTCGAGAACTCCCTCGAGTTGTTGTCAAGGGAGGTTTCAAAAGAAGGGAATGAGGTATCCTTCCTCAAATCAGAGGGACCATTAGTCCGCCCCCTTCTGTGCCCAGGCTTGCCAAACTTTAGAAGTCTGGCACCTACTGGAGTCTGGAGGACTTGCTTTTCACTTGGACTTCCTGGAAGGGAGTCCTGAAGGTCTAGATCTTCTTTCAGGTCTTTTCCTCTAATAGACCTGGATCCTCGAAAGGGCTCCTGAAAGGGGTCTTCCTTCTTAGCAAGTGGAGCAGTAGGTCTCATCCTCTTCAAGACTGAGCCAGCAGATCCTGAGAAGCCTTCTCAGACAAAGAACGAGAGACCTCCTTCACAGTCTCTTGGGAAAAGATGGCTAGACAAAGGGCGTACAAGAGAGAAGACCTCTGGATAGGAGAGACCGATTTGAGAGGAAAGCACTGAAACTGACCTCTTCTTAAGCAGGCCAGTGCCAAACAGGGAAGCGATCTCCATCGAGCCGTCCCCTTCACAGCCTTGTCCAAGCAAGACAACACACTGCTGAGGTCCTCCATACTGACTGAATCCTCTTCAAGACTCCTCTTGGCTAAGGCCCCAGAGACCAGTCCATGAAGTTAAAAACTTCCAGCACCCAAAAAGGCCCTTGAGGAAATGGTCCAATTCACAAAGTCCCCAAGAAGCCTTGGCCGAATTAAGGAGAGTCTTCTGGAAGAATCCACAAGCCAGAGAAAATCTGAGCCAGCAGAAGAGGGGAGAGCTAACCCCATCGGCTCCCTAGTCTCGTACCACATTCCCGCTCTTCCCGAAAGCCTAGAGGGAGGCAAGGAGAAGACAGTCTTAACTGCATCCTTCTTAAGAGAGCCACTCTCAAACCTTTAAGCGCTTTCTTCATGGAGATCGAAAGACTTCATCTTAACTAAAAGAGGAAGATTTCGAGGCCTTGGTGCTCGAGAGCATTGAACCGGAGAAGGAGGAGAAGCAGGCTTGAGGGACTCTCCATACTCCTGAACCAGTAGAGCTGTCAACCTCTTGTAATCGGAAATGGTGATATCCTTAGGGGATTCGTCCTCCGATAACGCCTCCAGGCCAGAAGGAGGAGGAGAACGTCTAGAAGTAGAAGGGGCACTTGCCAGAAGAAGTGCGCCTAGAAGGAGAGGAGCCTTTGTCCACTGGAGACCGACGATCCGGAGAGAAGCGCCTGCAAGATGACTGGCGCCTGACATGAGAAGAAGCTCGAATGGAAGAGGAGCCCTTGCTGGGAGACGGGCGCCTAACAGATGAGAGGGAGGCTGGAGAGGAACTTCTACAAGGCGAAGAACGAGCAGAGCGTTTGACTGTGGAGAAAGTATCTCCAATAGGAGAAGACCGACGATGACGAGGGCGCGGCGCCCTGGGAGGAGAGGTGCTATCCGGAGACGGGAAGAGCGCCGAGGAGAGAAGCGCCTACAAGGAGAGGAGCGCCTACCAGGAGATGAGCGCCCAGGAGAGGAGCGCCTACAAGGAGAGGAGCGCCTACCAGGAGAGGAGCGCCTGGACCGGAGAGGAGCGCCTGCAACGGAGAGGAGCGCCTACCAGGAGAGAGCCTGGAAGGGAGAGGAGCGCCTGCTGCTGGAGGGGGTCGCTAACAGGAGAAGAACGCTCACAGAAGACGACTCATGGGGAGAAGAGTGTCTCTTGAGGACTTGATCGGAAGAGAGGCATCCTTCCGGACGAGAGGAGCTCTTGATAAAGAGCCAGCAAGAGCAGCGAGAGTTGAGCCTGGAGGCCTACCAGGATCTGCTTGGTGGACTCCTGAACACCAGAAGAAGAGAGGGAGATCTTGAGTTCTCTTCTTAGAAACAGGAGAACCTTCAGGGAAGCGCTCAGGGCTAGAGTCCAAAGCGTCTCCTCTAGGAGCCTTCCAACCTCTTCAAAGGACGAGACTCTTCAGCCGAAACTCCAACCACGTTTAGGAGAAGAAGAAGCAGAAGACGAAACACTTCTTCTTCAAGATCCCTTTTCTGCGGGCGATCTAAGGCAGCCTGGGGCGCGTCAACAGGGCGCTGCGGAGGACGCCTGACCGTTGGGAGCGCTCTTCATCCCCCTTGCGATGTCGACATTCCTCCTCCACTGGGTCTGGGAGTTTGGAAGAGGTCTAGGGCCTAGGGGCGATGACAGGAGCCGGTCAGACGCCCCCTCCACTACACTGGGGACACTACACACACATCACTATGCACTCTTACTTTTCCTCCAAAGCGCGCATCTGCAACTGCATCTTGGATCTGAGGGTTCATTGCAGCCATCTTCCTGTAGAATCCACAGGTTACGAAGGGTGAAGGAGCTGAAACAACTGGAGTGACAGGAGAATCTGGAAGAAGTGTTAGATTCTAAATCTACCTCCTTGAAAGAGACCTACTAGAGCTTCCTAGAAGAAGCCTTCCAACTCTGTCCTTCTCCAACTTGCGTACATAAGAGTTCAACGCCTTCCATTCCAGTTCAGTCCAGATTCTCACATTCAACACATCGTTTCTCAATAGAGCAATCATTCTCCCTACACCTCGAACACACAGTATGAGGATCTACCGGCTTCCGGTAGTCTCACCTTACAATCAGACCTAACACACACACGAAACACAGGTGCAACACTCTGATCAGACATTCTTACAGAAAATACCAAAGCCAAAATCAAAAACAGTCCACAAAAGCGTATTGCCAAGCCAAAGATCCAATACGCCACCAAAGGTCAGTCCAAAATAATCCTCAGCAAGCGAAAAATGAAAGTCTAAGCAGAAGGAACCAACAACAGATGTTGCCGGAACCAGCGACAGAGAAAATCTGATATGAAAACGGGAATGGTTCCAGCTATTCCGCCACCCAGCGGCGGGTATGGTTGATCACCCTGACCTACCTGTCTGCGTAAGTGCCGCGAAAATTTGAATTTCTGTCGGGAACGTCGGAGACTATAGCTAAAGTATATATCTGACGGGTAAGTTGCATGTACAAAAACAAAAATTATGCATAATCAATCAGTTACATGTCAAGAGGTTCTACCACATTGGAATGAGAAAGCTGAGGAAAGCTTTGCGGGTTTACAATGTATTAATACTCTATAGTTTTGTATATAATTAAATATAGCTGGAAGATGTACAAATGAATATTGTTCACTACATTTCTAGTGCCGTACCAGTGCATGGAACAACTTGAGTCGGATAAAAAAAATGGACCTCATGTAAATTAATTTGCACAATATTATAATTATTACTTAGAATTATAGTAATTTACAATGCTGTCATTGGCTAAAGAGACCAAAACATTCTACAATGGCAAAGGCTTGAATAAATTATCATCAATACTGTACTTTAAAACACAAGAGTCTTACATTGTCAAGGCTAAAACACCTAATGGTGCAGGTGTAGCAACTCAGCAATTACATAAAAGAAAAACACCCTACTATGAAATCTCCTATTACCATGATATATTATGTGAACAGAATATTCAAATACAATGCAATATATAAAACAAAAACAAACAATATACAGAAATATTAGTAAAGTTGTAATCACGGTTGTGAAGCTAGAATACTATATATTTCCCTCTAATTTCTAATTCTATGGCACCAATGACTACAACTCTTCAATTTAAGGTAACACTAACTCTGACTCCTCAAGTCATAGTACCACCAAGTCTGACTTGAGACATTCTACAATGGAATGTCTCAATAACAAACTCTCAAGGAACAGTTTATATATGAAGGTTCTTTTAAGAAAAACATTAATTCTTTCTATGCAAACCCATCAATTTACAATTGTGTATCCAGCAGACAGCAGTTCTTTTCAAAACTCTAAAAGAAGATTAAGAATAACCCAACCACTTGGCCAGGTATGCATCTAAAGCAGTCAGTCCTTGTGTCATAAATGAGATGTTGGGAAGGGAGCACTTTCTGTACATTGATGGTTTGCATGAAGAATTTTTTTTTTTTTGACACATCAATTTACAAATGTCAAACTAGCCATTTAACTGAGAAGGCTTCTTAAATTAACAGAAGAGTAAAGAAGGACAATGTGGCACACATCGTTCTGAGTGTAAGTGACTACAAAAACATAAGATCTTCAAACTAACAAGAGACCATGGATTGGACTGAAGCTTTGTAATAGGGTTGCAGTTTATGCTTTCTGGGCTGATCAAGAATAAAATTAGGTCCCATCTGATCATCTGACAAGATGCAGGTATCAGTATACCAGGGCGCTATGCTCTTGAGGTGTCATGATGATGAAGTGCATGAGAATACCTGTAAATCTTTCAGGAAAAATTTAATAAATGTAAGTGGAGATCTTCAAGATGCAGCAGGGGTACAGAATCAACATTCACTTACTGATCAAAAACAAGAGATGGAAAAAGCTGAGATCTCATGACCCATAACTTTAATTTGGGATGTTCATAAAAAATCGACTTGTAACTTTAATTCAGGAAGTTAATAACTCAAGTGTTACCATTTGCTTTTGGGATTACCTGTGTCAACCAGCATGAACACACACACACAACCCTCAAGAAGAAACTTAGTCTTCCTGACATATATCTGCACAGCTTTGATTATGCATAAGGCAGAGTCTTCATTATTCCTTGCATCAGCTGACAATGAGGGAATCTAAAGTGGTGCAGTTTGAAGTTGGAAAGTAGTAATTTGTGCCTTTTTGGCCCGGCCTAGAATATACAACAGGAAAACACTCTGCCAGTTCTCAGCATGGAAGACAATAATACCCTGTTATCTGATTTTCCCCTACCTGTAATTGTTTTTAACTAAACTTTTTCCAGCATGAAAGTTCCTCACCACTCCTATTAAAAATAAAGTCATTAATAAAAAAAATGCACCTCTGCCTATTGAAAGGCATTTATTTGCGATAAATATAAACAAAAACTCTTTAACGGAAACAAAATCATTTAAAGAGAAGAAATCATGTGATGAAATCAAAAAGAAAAGAAAACATACACAAAATCTGATGGAATGATTGCAGAATCACTTACATCCCCTTCAAACCCCAAAACACTTATGTCTCATTGGCAATAATAACAGCACTTAACATGTACACACAATCAAACAAAAAACATAAAATCTTTCAAGCAATAAATAGCCCAAAATACCAACAAAGTGTAAAGAAACTGAAATACAAATAATCAACAATCATTGCACACTTGCCCAGAGGGAGAGAGAAGAGAGCTTGGCAATAAGTAACTGTACCTAAATGTGCAAAAGAATAGAAAATTATCTGAAACAAAAAAGTTAGTGCAAACTGCAAAAAGAGAGAGGAAGAGCACATGCAACTCTTAACAGACAATCATAAACAAAATGGCAAGCCATTCCCCTTGGTTGTCACTGCCACATTCAAACTTCAACCAGCCACTGAGGCTCTCTTGATTTCAGTTACTGCCACCAAGGTATGCATCAGTAGCAGCTCCAGACTGGTTCATGGTGAACTTCTTCAGTGCCCACCACTGGAACCCTAATTTTATTTGTTTACAGCTTAACCCATTAGTTTACAATACCTATCCATGTGCAGCCAGGACTCCAACATAGACACACCACAGAATGAAAACCAACACTCCCATCTGACCAGCTGCACAACATGACAACCAACGTTCTAAATGACATTAAATCATTCCTATGTCATGTGCTCTTGCTACAAGAAATGTGAGGTTGCAAGGTCCCATTGTGCAAACTGATGGCCTAGTATTAAAAAAGGTCATTTTGTTTTTACAAAAATTTTACTAGTTTTAACAAAAACCCCACCAGCTTACAACTGTCTGAGTAGCAACTTTACAAAGTCTGAGTAGCAACTTAGAATGCACGTATTCTTGTGAACTGAATTTTAAACTCGGTTCTGATGAGGCAAACTCCTAAGAGTTAATATTAAGATAAAGAAAAGTTGCAGGGATGGGGTATGCAAATAAATCATGCTTACCCTTTCCAATGAGCAAGAAGCATACCCAAGATGCCTAAGCTACTGAAGGAAGCTGTAAGGATGATGGACCCCATCCCCATTGTCAGCATTTAAACTTTGGTCTGAAGCTTCCAAACAACAAACCATATAAAAAGTCTAGGAATTCATGGGTTATGCAAGTCCTGCAATAAAACTTAACAAAGGTCTAGGATGGTCTCTAGGAGACAAAGTTCAGTATGGCTTCAACCCCCACATTTTACTTGAAAGCTAAAGATGTCAAAACAGTCTGAATTTCATAATCAGAAAGAAACTGTATTTTTAGCAAATTCATAGCTTTCGTTAAGTTTTACCTATAAGACCCATTTCATAAATATCTGGATTTTTCCTCCACTGGCTCAGCAGGGTCTGTAGACTGGGTAGTATTGCCCCCTAAAGGGAGAACAACCACTTCTCAGTCTCCTTTCTCTTCTTTGTATTACATTTCTTCTTTATACAAACATTTCTCCAAAATACTTGCTGAAAGGAGTCAGTGTACCATATTGTTTTCCAAATTCTATCTAGAAGAGTTCAACTATCCTAAGCAGATGTTTAGGCTCAGGTAAGCTGATGGAATTTGTGTTATAATAAACACATTTTTTGTGAAAACAAAATCTATTTCTGTAACACAAGCCCATCAGTTTGCACAGGGGAGCCTCCTCCTGGTCCTACTAATCTTGTGGCAAGTCCAGAAAACAAAGAGGAATGATTGCCAACAGTTAGTGGTGGTTCCTGGATGTGACTGGAGTATTCTCCTCCTTCTTCTGATATGGTGTATCCCTTGGAGTGCTGAGGACTTACTGAGGCCTCATGTAAACAGATGGGTTTGTATTTAAAAAAAATATACATTTTCAAGAAAAAATTATATTTAGTGTCAAATGGACCCACATTATAATTAAGCAAAACCATACAAAGTTGAAGAAATGGAGGATAATATAAACTGAAACAGAGAAAAAGACAAAAAATCTATTCACAAGAAGCAATAACTGGTCAAGTTCTTAAGAACATAAGTCAGTTCAGACCTGCAGAGCCACATGGTATAACGATTTTCTACAAAAGACAGGTTTGGAAGCATGGCTGCTCAAAGAGTAAGCTCCTTTTTATTTCCTATGCCTGGAAAGGGAGCTGACACACTGAAGGCAATCATAAGTGATTGGGCTTTCATGATGAACCAAACCTACAACTTCAAACTACATCCAAGGCATAAGATCAAAGTCTTCTTGAGACATAAAACAAAATTAGACTGAATATCAAGACATAACTCTTTAAAGAAATTACCTTGTTTTTACCAGATCGAATGAGAGCCAGGTTCCGCTGCACATAGCCATTTGTCCCAGATCCACGGGCAGTCTGAAGTCCGATGCCATTATACATGGCTGAGGCACCTTAAAGGCTGAAAAAGAAACAAATATGTATATTAAGGCCTCCTAAATAAAAATACTAATTTATTTTTTACAAACACATCTCAAAACAACATGGCAACTCATATTCATAATTCCGCTTATTGACTATATCTTCATAAATTTTGTTAACACCAGTCTATAACCCTGTTCAAAATTAAGGAAATAATGTCAAAAAGAGGAGATATCTTCTTTCATTGGACACAAGGCATGACATATGGCCAACTCTACCTGATACAAATGGTCATTGGTCGACCTGTGATATCTAGTGACTTTTCTTGCAAATACTGTATATGTGAAAATCCTCCAGATTGAGAGATAACTGACGAACCTCCAAGGTAGAGGTTCAGTAGCTGTAAAAAACTTTATAAAAGTGATATATATTTCAACAAAACTTTTGAATACTGTATATGAAAGAGTGAAGCACCCTCCTGGCCAAGTAAGGTTGCAACTCCCTAGTTAGGTTAGGTTAGGAGGTATCCCTTTGACTGCCTTTGCTGCATTATCATATTTTATATGTTGTTTGGAGATTGCTACAGCTGATACACACAAACTCAACTATGTATTTGAATTTACTCACTGTGTTGTGATTTAGCCTACAGAGGCTCATTTGGTAAATTTTACTCTATACCATTATCATATATTGGACTTGAAAATATAATTTTCCAATATTTTAATGTGTGCTTTGAATATTTCAGACATTAATTTTGTTAGCAAAAGACCTACCCAAACAAACCTACCTGTCCTAACCTAGGGTACAAGGTCCTTATCTAAATACATATGACTTGAAAATATTACATAAACTTACCTATTCCGAATGAGAACTAACAAAACAAATGTCAAACATTCAAAGAACAAATTAAAACGGTATATCTATCGAACTGTTCTGCAAACACGTAAGTCATTAGGGAGCCATATGTTCAAGAAAGGATTGGCTAAGGAAATCTATTATAAAAGGAACCATACTAACCTAACTTACCCTAACCTAACCTAGTAGGCTATGTTACTTAACTGGGGGGGGGGCTCCAGTCCACCCAGAATCCACCACCCCCAATAAAGGAAATCACTTTTTACCAAAAGTTCCCCTATGACACTGCGCATGTGCGATAGAATTCCAAGATGGCCAGCATACAAATACATAACCAGTTCTGAGGTTAATTACAGTGGACCAACAAATAATAACAGTAAATTTTTGATAAGTAACCAAAATACAATAGGAAAAGTCAATTTTAAAGGAAATACCTGACGTGGAGCTAATGCTTAGTCCTACAATTAAAACATAAGTAATAATGTTTTCAAGTCCAAAAATCAATGATGGTTCAAATTAAAATAATACCCACCAGCCTTGGGTACCCTACCGTAAAGGTTAGAAATGCATTGGTAGGCCTCAATCATATTATAGCCTAACTAGAAAAAAATATATGCATCCAGCTATGAGTTCATGTCTTTTAGTATTAGTATTACTCAATCTAGGCCTACCTGATTAGGCTAAGTAAGCCAAAAGGAAGAAAGGATCTTGACTTGCTTTGGCTAGCCGAAGGCCTATCGCAGCCTTCCATATTAATCACTATATTTCACAACATGTAGAAACCACTTTTATGAGTCACAAACTATTTCATCTACTAATATAACAAACTAATTATATCTACTAACCTATATGGCAGCTATGAAAACGAACTACCGAGTCACCAAGACCACAATTGTTTGAAGTAGCAGAGTTAATTTTCAAAACATTGTGGCGTTAGTTGTGACAGACTGCCATACTCTATGGAACTGCGCATACTACTTGACGTATAGTATGCAGCCCATTAAAGAGAGGTTCGTATAGATTCAGTTAAAATTATAGGCATTTCACCAATCATAAAAGAGCTATGTCTTTGTACTTATGATGAAATAGTACATATAT
Source organism: Macrobrachium rosenbergii (assembly GCF_040412425.1). Lineage (NCBI taxonomy): Eukaryota > Metazoa > Arthropoda > Malacostraca > Decapoda > Palaemonidae > Macrobrachium > Macrobrachium rosenbergii. Next base: position 9,368,603 of record NC_089799.1, read on the forward strand.
ATTCTTATTAATTGATTCATTTTTAAATTTAGTAAGTATATTTTACTTCGATATATAATAAAGACATAAAATGAGAGTTACTACCATTTCCTACAATAGGAATGCTCATAGGCTGCATAGAACGTTTTGTTATTGTTTTGCTTTTATCAAAGAGAACGAGGGCCAGGGTTTACTGTTATGGGAGACTAACTTGTTCTTAACTTTCCTTTTTTTTTCCCATATCTCTCTCTTTCTCTCTCACTTTTCTGTTTTGAATAGTGCAATGATTATTCAGTGTTATATACATTTTGATTAAATGGCTTTTACATAGTAAACTTTGCAGTCACTTGCAATGTGATTTATTCTATTTGCCATAACTGCTGTATGGAAAATATGTTATAACAATTTATATATGGTTCCAGCTTTCTTTTACCTTAAAAAGTGGGTTCTGTCAATGTGTGGTTTAGGTCTTTTTTTATTCACATTACAAGCAATAATTCTATGATATAGCCAGTAGGCAATATAAAATGCTTGCTCTTAATGTGAAAACAAGGCCTAAACCACATATGGAAAGGATCACTTTTAAAGATAAAAGAATTGGGCCCATATAAATTATTTATAATCACTAAATGCTTATAAATTGTCACTAATTCACTATCACCATTAAAGATAAAAACATAGCATTTCTGTTTATTTACCCAGTTTACCAAACTATGATTATTTAAAATACTTAATCATTTTAATCGGCCGTTGACCCAGTTTACCAAACTATGATTATTTAAAATACTTAATCATTTTAATCGGCCGTTGTTAGTCATCAATCCATGACAAAGTTCAAACCATCACATAAAAAAGCATGCCATATTTTCTCAATATTTGTAGACAACTTTCCCATTCTTCATTTAAAAGGGTTTACCTAGCATTATTGTATGTTTTATTCGTCTTATCTGTTGTAACATCATTATTTCTTGATGTTTCATATTCACATTTACTTGTTAGCTACTAAGGAGAATTAATATGTCTGTATAAGACATAAATAAAGAATTCTTATAACCAGGAACACGTATTACCCAGGAAGTAGTAAGATATTCATCAGTGTGTTATAATGTTATCTCTTATTTCAGTAGATAAGATTGTTCCAGAAACTTCATGTTATGCATTCACAGTTACCTGTTGTATTTTTGTTATCCATGCCTCTTATTTATACCTCACAATATAGCTTCCGAAAGGGAAACCAAGATGGAGAAGTGGTAGTTCAGAAATGCTGCCAGAACCAAGGACGAAAGTTACAATGTTTAAAAGGCAAAGAGAAATAAGTCTTGCTCCATTTTTTCTTTTTGTTTTTGCACATTTCTATCCATTTCATTTCACGCCATTCTTATTCCCCAATTGTATATCACATTCCAGTGCTTGTTTATCGAATCTGACGAACACTTCAAGAAGTTATCCTACATTCTCAGGGATGAATTCCCTTAACTCCCTTCTTTAATTCCCAAACCTGATTTTCTGTAATCTTTAGCCCTATTTTTGGTCTGAATTAAGAAACGTTCTAGTAATCATGTGAAAATAACAGACAACCTTGGCTTTTATTAATCTTTAAAGGAGATCGTCACTTTCTATGTTATGCCCAACAGATGTGGAAACAATGCGGGGGTGAGAGAACCATAAGAATTCTCTTTGCCATTCTGGGTTAGGTACCCTGTAGTGTCTGGGCCTAACATGGAGGTCAGCCCCTCAAAGGATCTCTCTCCTCCAACAATAGGGTTGGTGGATGATCAAATATAACTTCATGCCCACTGCAGAGTTAAGGATAAGAGTGTGTGAGGTAAAACTCATGAGGCTGTTGCACTTTTTTTTGTTCTTTTATGCTCTGAATTCTTATCCTGTCTGATGGATAAAGCACCTCAGCTGTATTTTCAAAAAAGGACAGATGCAGTAGTATTTATACCATTGTCTGAATCAGAATCTGGGGGACTCATTATCTGGTTTCAAAGTGATGTTTTTACTAAAACAAAACTGTCAAGATATTTCCTGTTATGAAATTTTGGATAACTTTACATATGCAGATAACTTTACATTCTTGCATGCACTGCATTCAGTGGAAAATTTTACATTATGTTTAACCATGATAAAATATGAAAAATATGAAAATAATGTTGGTTATGAGGTGCTTAATGTGCTTAATACTCACAAACACTTCATGTTTGTTAAAACACAATGCATGAAATTTTTTATCAGTGGTGTTACTTCAGAAAGACCACTGTGTCAACTTGTGAACCTGAAAGGTATAAAATTATACGAATTAAGAGCACAGAGAACGTCAATGTTCCTGTTAGAAGCCTAATCTGTAAAATGATTTAGTGAGGCAAAAGAGATGGTAGATTTCCATGGTGGAGAGATATGGTACCCGATTAGTTTGAGTCTCTATGCTTCCAAACACAAAATAAGTTTGATCAACAGTACCAAATTTGAGATTTGTTTATTCTGTAGAAAAAAACTATTTCTGGAAAAATTATGAATTTTGATTTAGTTTCCCAAGTTAATTGTTTCATAAAAATCTTCAAATGGTTTATATATCTAATTAAAATATTCATTCTGAACTAATTTTCTTCCTGTCACAAATCTATGATAGACAGTATCTCATTTGTTCCCTATTTGGTTTCAATATTTTTATCAGCATCCTGTAAAACAGATGTGTTTTAACAAAACACTCAAAAGTAGTTCAAAGATACAGAAAAGACAACAGCAATATTACAAACTCTAACACCTGATATAAGGATGAATAATGAAATTAATAAAGTACATCAATGGAGCAAAGTCCTTTCTTTAATATAAAAAATATTCATTATCATTTTGCACACTGTGACGTCAACAAAACTGACACTAGATGCTGCCCTGCAATGACTTCTGCTATCCAAGAGAATATAACATTGTCAGACTAGTATCATATTCATGAACCTTCAGATTCAATTTAAACCTTCTTGGTAGAATTTTTTTGGGATAGCTAAAAAGAGTTCTAACTTGGTTTAAAAGCACATACAGTGCCTGACTCTTCAAGAGAAAATGGAAGATGTAGTACATGAAATGTCAATCCTATAATTTTGTCATCAAAACAACAAAGTCTTTGACAATGATTATAAGTATGAAAGAAATACAGTACAGTAATAAAAAAATTTACAACTGTCAGGCTATGGCCTTCCCTAAACAACTTTGTGACAGATTTTGTAAAAAAAAATTATTTGTAAAAAAAAATAATAAATATGGAAGATGCTTGATGCTTGATTCTCACTCTGGGGAATTTTGTACAATATACAGTATTACTTTCAGGTTTGAGAATGTATATACATGTTGAATTTAATCTTTACAAAAACATTTACATTATTTAGTCATACCATACAGTACCACATTAACAGCATGAACAACAAATTTAAACATATACAACAGAGTCACAGTTCTGCTTGAAACGTACAAGAAAACTCACATTTCAAAAAGCTTTTTCCTGCTAGTAAAATACATAAAATTAATGCCTGAATAAGAAAATCAAGGAACAGTCAATTTGATGCTGGGAAATCTGAACCCACTGATTGTTCAGTAATTTCTCACTTGTAGTCAGCACCAACAATAGCCTCTATCTCATCAGGATGTTTAGGACAAGAGTTGCTCAGCACTTCAACACCACTCTCAGTTATCAGAACATCATCCTCTAGTCTTATTCCAATACCTAAGTATCTCCCTGGTACGCTGGTATTCTTCTCACTTACATATATACCTGAAAGAAAAAATACCAATTGCTAAGTGGATCATATCTGCAATAGATGAGACAGTGGACTTACTCTGTAGTAAATTTAATACTGGTTCACACCATAACACTCCATCTCACCACAGACCCGCTTCTTTCTTTACTTACAATCATCATATGATTTAGAAAGACTTATTACTCCTAAGGATAATGCACAAGGTTAAAGTAAAGATCCTGTAGTTTCACAGGTACTAAAGAGACTAATACAATGTAGAAATGATTACTGATGAAGTAAACTGTAAAAAAAAATAAGATAATTGAGAGTGAACTTAGTATGGAACAAGACTGTAAGTTAACCCCTTAGGAACCAAATGTAGGGTTGTATGTTTGGCATCATATCCAATATATGTAAACACTACTCAAGGCCAAATTTTTTCATGAAAACTTAACTTCATTTTTGTTATGGTTTGTAACCTGATGATTGTATAGTAATGATAATAAATGAAAAGAGTAATAAATGAGAAGAGTAACAACAACAACAACAACAACAACAACAACAACAACAACAACAACAACAACAATAATAATAATAATAATAATAATAATAACAGGTCTTATTGAAAAGGATGGCTGTATTATGCGAATTTATCTTATATAGTGTCTTTTCTATCCTCCTTATGATTCGCTTTTAGGCTCAGCGATGTTAGTCAGTAACTGGCGATATTCATGTTGGAAAAAGGATAGAGTGGAATATAGGGAAGTCTTTTATTAAAATATCCAATCAGAAATCGTTCGTCTGGGTTCAGGTTCTATTCTAGGTACTGTCGACATGTTTCGACCAGCTCGTTGGTCATCCTCTGGACATGGTTACAGAAGGTCTGAAGAAACCAGGTGCTCGGGTTGGTATTTATAGGGGGGGGCGGTCTTGAGCGGTGCTGAATTATGATTGGCTGCCCGGGGCATGTACCCTCGGGCGGAGCCTTCTCATCCAAGTCGATGTTCGGTTTTCGTCTTGCATGCGAGCGGCGTTGTAGTGCTGAGGATGAAGAGAAGAATTTCGATCCTCGGATGCCGAATTTTGATTTGCTCGTACGCTATGGGGATTGCTCGGTGCATGTATCCTGGCTGCCGTGGGGAGGAGAAAGGTTTCTTGTGTAATGTTGAGTGTTGGTTTCTTTTTCCCAATGTGCACTGCTTCCAAGGGCGTAGGCGGCGGTGGTCGATAGTTCGGTCAATTATTTTCGATGTTCGTGATTATGTCTTTTCTGCTATTCTCTGGTTATGGACGGTCCTGGCATGATTAAAGATAGCCCCTCTGGCCGTGGCAGAAATCCTCTTGGAGAAACGCATGTGATGGTCATACGATGTAAGAACCGGGGGCATCCTCGAGGACAGGGCATGAGTACCGGTATACCACATTGGTTTTTCTTCAAGGGGTCCTGCTGAGGGGGCTGGGTTATTACGCATAACCAGGCTGCTCGTCTTTCTGCTCTTGTAATAAATAACCAGATGTATATTTTTGTTGGAGTCAACAGGCTGACATTATTCTCGATGATGTTTTGAGGGCGCATTCGTCTTCTTTATATTTATGGTGAAATTGTCCTTTGTGAAGAAAGTCTATGCATTCAGGGCATCGGGCTCCTTTCTGAGCGGTACCATCTGCGATGTTCACTTGATAGATTCTTCTATATCCCGGTTTGGGTGTCCATTGTCGACGAGGTTTGGGCTACACATTCTATTTCTCCGTGGGTGTTGTTCCAGGAGGAGCAGTGTGAGAGGGCCCTCCTGACGTAGGCGCTGATGGTGGAGCGCTTATACCTCTCGGGGCACTCACTGCCCCGTTCATACACATGCCCAGGTTCGTGCGTTTACGTGTAGACCCTCGTAGAGAAAGAGGCCTCTCTGTTCCACAAGGACGTCAAGGAAGGGGAGGCAGCGGTTTTGGCTCTGCTCGATCGTGAAACTGAGGCAGCGGTTTTGGCTCTGCTCGATCGTGAAACTGAGGCAGCTATGGTTGTGGAATGCAAGCCTCAGGTTTTCGATCTCCTCTTGCGAATTGGCACTGATCGAGCAGAGCCAAAACCGCTGCCTCCCCTTCCTTGACGTCCCTTGGGGAACAGAGAGGCCTCTTTCTGACGAAGGGTCTACACGAAACGCACGAACCTGGGCATGTATGAAGCGCAGCGAGTGAGTGCCCCGAGAGGCAATTTCCACCATCAGCGCCACGCCAGGAGGGCCCTCTCACACTGCTCCTCCTGAACGACACCCACAGAGAAATAGAATGTGTAGCCCAAACCCCTCATCGACAATGGACACAAACCGGGATATAGAAGAATCTATCAAGGCAACATCGATCAGATGGTACCCGCTAGAACCTCGCCCATGCCCCTGAATGATAGAGCTTTCACAAAGACAATTTCACCATAAATATAAAGAAGATGAACGCGCCAAAAACATCATCGAGAATAATGTCAGCCCTGTTGACTCAACAAAAATATACATCTGGTTATTTATTACAAGAGCAGAAAGACGGGCAGCCTGGTTATGCTAATAACCCAGCCCCTCAGCAGGACCCTTTGAAGAAAACCACGTGGTATACCGGTATTTATGCCCCGTCCGAGGATGCCTCGGTTCTTACATCAGTATGACCAAATGCGTTTCTCCAAGAAGATTTCCTGCCACGGCCAAGAGGGGCTATCTTTAATCATGCCAGGGCCGTCCATAACCAGAGAATAGCAAGAAAAAGACATGATCACGAACATCGAAACAATTGACCGAACTACCGACCACCAGCCACGCCTCTTGGAAGCATTGCACATTGGGAAAAGAAACCAACACTCAACATTACGCAAGAAACCTTTCTCTCCCCACGGCAGCCAGAGACATGCACCGAGCGATCCCCATAGCATACGAGCAAATCAAAATTCGCCATCCGAGGATCGAAATTCTTCTCTTCATCCTCAGCACTACAACGCCGCCGCACGCAAGGCGAAAACCGAACATCGACTTGATGAGAAGGCTCCTCCCGAGGGTACATGCCCGGCAGCCAATCATAATTCAGCACCGATCAAGACCGCCCCTATAAATACCAACCCGAGCACCTGGTTTCTTCAGACCTTCTGCAACCACGTCAGAGGATGACCAACGAGCTGGTCCAGTGAAACATGTCGACAGTACCTAGAATAGAACCTGAACCCAGACGAACGATTTCTGATTGGATATTTTAATAAAAGACTTCTATAATCCGCACACTATCCTTTTCCAACATGAATATCAGCCAGTTACTGGCTAACATCGCTGAGCCTGAAAAAGCTTAATCATAAGGGAGGATAGAAAAGACACTATATAAGATAAATTCCACATATAATACAGCCATCCTTTTTAATAAGACCTGTTTAAAAAAGGGTCTACTCCCTTAATAATAATTATAATAATAATAATAATAGTAACATCAGATAACCAATTAAAAGGATGTACAGGTATCCCTATTCTGTTTATCATACAGTTGATTAAGTAAAGTGGTTTTATCTCATCATCTTGAAAAATTTCACTACAAACTAAAATGAACTCCATGTTCAAAACCAAACAAAACAACCCATAAAAATAGCTCAGGTTCTTTTTAGCTTATTAAAATTACCTCAACTTCTTTATATAAAAATCAAATGAATCAATTCTAACATACCTGGTTCAACTGTAATAACCATTCCTGGAGCAAGTTTCCGATTTCTTGGAATAAGAGGCGTATCGTGAACATCCATACCTAGAAAATGGCTTACGTGATGAGGACAAAATCCATACGCTGCCTGAAAAATATAATATACAAGAACATAAATATGATATTTTCATAATAAAATAAATTTTTGAACATACTTACCTGGTAGTTATATATATAGCTTAAGTCCCTGACGTCACGGCAGAATTTCAAAAACTCGCGGCAATCGCCGATCGGTAGTCAGGTGAACCACCTGTGCGCCCTCTACCCAGGTACCTGGAACCATTCCAACTATTCCTCAGATCTTCCATGCCCCTAGTCTCTAGAGGGGAGGAGGGTGAGAATTTAATTATATATAACTACCAGGTATATGTTCAAAAATTTATTTTATTATGAAAATATCATTTTTAAACATCTAACTTACCTGGTAGTTATATATATAGCTGATTGACACCTTTGGTGGAGGGTCAGAGACAGCCAACATCGTTGGAATTTGCTTAAGGGTTAATAAACCAACTTAAGGTCCTTACCTGGATTAAGGAAGCTGACTTCAATGAACTCCCTCATTTTGTCTGCTTTCCTTAAGAGATCCAGCGATCCACTCAGGGGGCTGAAGACCTCTAGGAGCTGCCAACCGGTGTACCAACCTCTATGTGACAAACAACCTATAATACCCTTGTTCCGGGCGCCACCAAGGAACAAAAATGATCATTTGACTAAAATTGATGATTGTGGAAGACTGCGTTCAATCTTCACAAACAACCATAAAATTTCAACCATTCCAAGGTAAGAACAAAGGGTATTGTTTTATGGAATTGGATTAAGGAAGCCGAGTTCAATGAACTCCGCCTCATTATGTCTGCATTCCTTAAGAGGTCCAGCGATCCACTCAGGGGGCTGAAGACCTCTAGGAGCTGCCAACCGGTGTACCAACCTCTATGTGACAGATAACCTATAGTACCCTTGTTCCGGGCGCCACCAAGGAACAAAATGATCATCTGACTAAAATCAATGATTGTGGAAGACTGCGTTTAATCTTCACAAACAACCACCAAATTTCAACCATTCCAAGGCAAGAACAAAGGGTATTGTTTTATGGGATTGGATTAAGGAAGCTGACTTCAATGAACTCCCCTCTCATTATGTCTGCATTCCTTAAGAGATCCAGCGATCCACCCAGGGGCTGAAAATCTCTAGGGGCTGTCAACCGGTGTATAACCTCTATGTGACTAGACCTCCTCTCAATACCCTTGTTCGGGCTCTACCAAGGAACTTTCATCCCAATGATTGCGGAAGACTGCGTCCAGTCTTCACAAACAACCATAAAAATTCTCAATTCCAAGGTAAGAAAAAAAGGGTATTGGTTTATGGGATTGTAGGGTATTCCCCTCTCCCATTACTGAATTAGATGCTATAAACGGGCACAGCGTATAGCAATCTTCGCATAATGTCTGGACTTGTTTTAGATAGTGAGAGGCAAATACTAACTTGCTTCTCCAGAAGGTCGTGTCCAAGATACTCTGCAGGGACCTGTTCTGTTTAAGAGCTACAGAGGTTGCTACTGCCCTGACTTCGTGCGTCTGTACTTTCAGAATCTTGTAGTCCATCTCTCTACATTCCATATGTGCTTCTTTTATCAACTGTCTGATAAAATAAAACAGAGCATTCTTCGACATCTATACAGAGAGCTTTTTGACTGAGCACCAAAGCCCTTCTGAATTCCTTCTTAAGTCCTTTGGCCTATCCAGGTAGAGCCTTAGAGCCCTTACCGGGAATAAGACTCTCTCTCTCTCCTCCCTTGTTATTTCCGTTAGGTTCAGAATCTCGAACGTTCTGCGCCAGGGTTGTGACGAGTATTCATTTTTTTGCAAGGAAGCCTAGTTGCAGTGAGCAGATTGCCTTGCCTTGCCTAAAATCTATATTCTTGCTGAGCATGTATCTCACTAACTCTTTCGCTGCGGTCAAACTGACCAAGAAAATAGTTTTGATGGTGAGTCCTGAAAGATATCCTCTGCAAGGGATCGAACCTCCTCCCCATGAGGAACCTCAGGACCACGTCTAGGTTCCATGCTGGTGAAGTTCTTTATATACAAATTTGGGTTACAGAAATATTGGAAGAGGACACATGGTTGTCCTTGCATCATCCTCTAAATGCCTCCCACTTGGATTGGTATACCTTAATGGTGGATAACCTCCTTGATTTGCGATAGCGCCAGCTGTCTCCTTCGAAAAACTTCTGGCTCTTGTGAGTTTTCCAATAGTCCGAAGGCAGTTACTAGTAGCGCTTGTAGGTTTTGGTAATATTTTTCCAAGTGGGGTTGTTTCAGTAGATCTACTCTCTGAGGTAGGCTACTCAGGATGTCCACCATCCATTCTAGTACCTCTATGAACCAATCTCTTGTCGTTCAGTAAGGGGCCACAAGGGTCATTCCGGTCCTCTCATGTGACACAAATTTTTTCAGTACCCTGTGTATTATCTTGAAAGAGGGAAATGCATACACGTCCAAGTTGGACCAGTCCACCAGGAACGTGTCTATGTATATAGCCCTCGGGATCTGGTACTGGAGAACAGTAAGTTTCCAGCCTCTTACGTTTGCGCTGTGGCAAAAGATCTATGCAAGGACGTCCCCAAAGTCCTGAAGCAGCGTTCTTTCTGTTGAGAGGACTTTATTTCCTGCTCAGAATGTCCGCCCTCACATTTTTTCTCCTTGGATAGAGTGGGTTACTAGTTTTACATTCTCCTCCTTTGTCCAAAGAAGAGGTTCTCTTGTTGTCTCGTATAGAGACCTGGAGTGAGTGCCCCTTGTTTGTTTGCTGATGTAGGCCAACGCTGCCGTGTTGTCGGTGTTGACCTGCACCTCTCTTGTTCCCCACTGTGTTCAAACTCCCTGAGAGCTAGAAGGATTGCAGTTAGTTCCTTCTAATTGATGTTTAACTTCTCCTGCTCTCTGGTCCAGGAGCCCGAGACTTTTTATTTCCCTCGTGTTGCTCCCCATACTGAGTCCGACGCGTGGATAACAACACTAGGTCTGGGTTCTCTAATATAGAGAAGGGACCTCCTGGAGCTTGACGGGACGTTCCACCACTATAAATACGGTCTTATTGGTTCCAGAAATGGGGATGCACTTGGTCTCAGTTCTATTTCCTTGTCCCAGTTCCGATTTAGATGAAACTGTAACGGGCATAGAATTAACCTCTCAAATGAGACAAACCGTTCCAGCGAGGAAAGGGTTCCCAGCAGACTCATCTATTCCTTTGCCAAGCATGACTATCTCTTTATAAAGTTCTGAAATTTTCTTAAAGCTTGTCCTGTCTTTGCAATAAACGGAAAAGCCCGAAAATCCTGACTCTGAATCTTCATCCTAAGGTATAGAACCTCTTGGGATGGGATAAGCTGAGATTTCTATCTGTTTATCAGTAGACCTAATTCTTTGTTAGGCGCTTGATGCCAGTGCATCTTGCGTCCTGAGCTAACTCACATCTTGGCTTCCAATATCTTGAAGCCTGACGTCCTGACGTCCAATGCCTTGACGCTTAACGTCTTGGGTTCATTGACGCTTGTCGTCATGGTGTTTCACTCCTAGATGCTTGACGCCGCTGCATCCAGCGTCTAGAGTTTCATTCACTACGTTCAGCGTTTTAAAACTTCTGGACGTCTAGAAGCTTTAGTTGGACGTCTAATATCCTTCTTCTCTTTGCCTGGTTGTTACTCTTGCACCAGGGAAGACAAAGTCTGCTATATATTTTGTATTAAAGCTATATGCGGGGCTTCCTGCTGTTGGGGACAGGCTGGGGAAGCCTCAGCTACGGCAATTATTTCCTCCTCATCGTCAATAATGGACCGTGGAGGGGTTCAGCAGACGAGTACCAATCCGAGAAGGAGGAAGAGGAGGATGTCACCGAAGGCAGCACAGTGTCCGCCACGCTCTTGCAGCCTGGTATCCTAACTGAACAGAACTGTCTACGTTTGCTCTTAGTAGGAGAGCTACCCTTGGGGCTGGAAGGGAAGAGCTCCGGGCTGCTCCAGTGGCTACAATCTGTAGTCTATGAAGTCTTATCATGACGTCCCTCAATATTGGGTAACTTACTCTTGAGAGGTCTCGGCTCCAGAGCCAGACGTCAGCCCTGTCTGTTTAGGCCGAAAACAGAGAGACCGAAACTAGAAAACCTTTCCCGTGGACGAACTTCAGAAAATTCTTGGAGTTCAGGTGCATGGGGATGTGGTGTCACGCATTCTGGAGGTCCAATGAGGCCATCCAGTCATGCTGTCTGACTGCTGCTAGAACCAATTTTATGCGTTTCCATAGCGACCTTTGTTTATTGCACAAAAAAGTTGAGTGCAATCCGTCTAGCACCGGTCTCTAACCCCCCAAGCATTTGGGGATCAGGAATAACCGAATGTAGAATCCTGGGGAATTCGGATCCTGAACTCTCTGTCTGGTCTCCTTTTGCAACATCATAGACACTTGTTGCTGTAAAACCTTTGCCTTGGTTCTGTCGTTGCATTTGGCAGAAAGGTCGAATTGTCTGGTTACCAGAGGGGGCCTACTCAGGCTGGACAGTCTGGCTCCTACCGCAGTCTGCAGGAGAAGAAAAGCAGGTCCTCCTTCTTCCCTGTGTAGAGCCTCTTCTCTTTGCCATTCATCTACCCGCCCTAGAGGAACCTCTATCGGAGGGCCGACCACGAAAGAGCTGAGATACCTGAAACACAGGAACCTCAGCCTTACTCTTTTTAGCGATGAAAGTCGTAGGTAGGACTTTTCTTGCTGTTTTAGATATTAAATCTTACGTGGTTTTCTGGGCCAAAGATGAAAAGGCCTCTTTACCAAATCTTGAGAGAAGATGTCTGAGGAAAAAAGGGTATAAATCAGTTCTGATTTTGATTGGGCGTGACCCCATTAGCCAGGAAAGAGCAAAGATGGGCCCTTTTCTTCAGGATTCCTGCTGAGAAAGGTGCAGTTGATTCATTGGAACTATCTCCGAGTCCTTTATCCATACACGACATCAGATATATGAGTTCTTGGTGTCAGTCGTGTTGAATAATTCCATCTTCCTTCCTAAATCTCCAAATTCTTTTGAAGGGGTGGTTCAATTCTGATATCGACCAACAACCGTTTTCCCCATGGCCACTCGGCGAGAAGAGTCAACAAGATTGAGAAAGGTTCCTGGGAAGGGGCAGGTATTTCGAGGCGAACGATCCTCCAGTTTGATACTAAACACTAGACCTTGAGCTAGTTTGGTTGGAGGAAAAAAAAAAAAAACAAAGGCTGTCTTTCATTGTTTCTCCTTCGAAAGTATCCATTCTTCGTAAATGTTGCCCTCTTAGACGCCTTCACAAGAGTAAATTCTAAGAAGCAGTCAGGATAAATTTCTCTGGAAAAAATTTCCGAAAATAGCTTCATAAGCCTTTTCAAGTCTGATAAAAGCTGATGGCCTTTTATATTGTCTTCGTCAGAAATCTCTACAATAGGATTCACAGGAGAATGCGAGATATTATCATTCTCTTCTTCCGATTTTCCGAAGACGGAAGTAGCGACGTCTTTCAAAATATCATCTTGACGCCTGGCGTCCTGGCATCAGTCTCTTGGCGCCTGGCGTGTTGGCGTCCATTTTCTTGAAGCTTAATGTCTTGGCGTCCAGCTTCATGACGCCCTGACGTCCTGGCGTCTAACTTCGACACTTGACGTCCTGGCGTCCAGCTTTCTCGCCTGGCGTCCTGGCGTCAACTTCTCGGCGCTCGACGTTCTGGCGTCCAGCTTCGACGCTCGGCGTCCTGGCGTCCAGCTTCTCGACTCGGCGTCCTGGCGTCCATACTTCTAACTTTACGCTGTCCTGTCAAACCTAGAGGTTGCTTGAGAACTGGCCGCCTGTGCGACATCGGTCAAAAGCTTCCTCGGTTGACGTACAGCAACCAATGGACGAAAAAACACTTTAACCTCGCCTTTCCTATGGCGAGGGTGAGCGTCTGGGAAACGTCAACAGGTGCGCTCGAGGGGACGACTGCTCGGTAGCTAAAGCCTCTTGCCTCCCTTCGTCTGTCGACTTTCCTTCTCACAGGGGTTGGTGAGCTTGGAAGAGGTCTAGGACTATGAGCACAACAGGACCGAGCGGTCGCACCCTCCACTGCACTTGCACTAACAACATATTAACACTTGTATTTTTTAGATCTCTTATTATCGATCACATATTATCCCTGTCTTCTGAGAGGGATTTTACCTGTTGGGCCAGGGGCTGAACGGCAGCCAACAAATCATTAAGTATTGGGTCCTTACCTGTTTCAGTAGGGGTTCAGAGACTACCACTACGGGAGAAGGATCAATAGGATAGTTAGCAAGGGGAAAAGAATTAACTATTCCTGGTTATATCAAGAAGAGTGAGAAACAGTACTCTTGGCTCTTCTGAGCCGGTCTTTCATTCCCGTTCTTCAGACATACTAAGTGGGGATCAAGGAGACTTTAGCAAACCGCTTGCATCCCCACACACATTTTCACACTCGATGAAGTCAGATATGTTATAAGAAAATCCAAGCGAACAAGCGAAAGCCAAGCCAAAGTGTACTTCACCAAAATAAGTTGCGAAAAAAAACACAGGCTACGAGCGAAATTCCATCGATGTTACCGACACAGCGGCAGGAAGATCTGAGGAATAGTTGGAATGGTTCGGTACCTGGGTAGAGGGCGCACAGGTGGTTCACCTGACTACCGATCGGCGATTGCGCGAGTTTTTGAAATTCTGCCGTGACGTCAGGGACTTAAGCTATATATATAACTACCAGGTAAGTTAGATGTTTAAAATTCCTTTAATTACACTGAGAAGAAAAAAGTAACAATTTTACAATCTTCTAGTGCTACATAAACGTTTTACGTACTATGTTTTAACTCAGGGGTCTGGTTAAACAAATCATTTATAACTAACTAACTATGTTTTAACACAAGAAAATTATGGCTGCCAAGTTCTGAATTCTAATTCATTAATAAGAACCAAGTCCATACTTCAGGTGAGGCATTTCACCTTGCTATACTAATTGGGGTGAGACCCACCAAAAAAAAAAGAAAAATGAAAAACAAGAGTGGGGTACTCATTAGACAACATCCAAGTTCTTATGAAGGAAAGATGGAGGGGATAAACATCTCAGGAAAAATGGAAATGGGCATCGCAAATGGGAGCCCTTCTCCAAGGATGACATAAACATGATTCAGGACCCACCTCTACCCACAAGTACATTGAGGCATAATTACAAGACGAATGATAAATGCCCTTTACTCAATTTAAAACGCATGAACAAAATCACATAAGATGAGAAAGAATGTAGAACCAAAAGTAACTGTGTATGGGGCAAGGGTAAACAGGAAGTAACGTCCCTATGCAACGTTACTTAGCAAACAATGAACACTGATATAAACAGAGCAATGGTAAAAAAGTTACCTTATGAGCCCCCATTTGGCAAGTAAAATCCCAAAATAATATTAAGTGAGCAATAGAAAAATATTTTAAAAGTAACTGGTTAATTCTGAAAATTATTTCAATGCTGAAATGACACAATTAAATGAGGAAACTGCTAAAACTGGAAAACAGAAGATTTGTGCATTATTTACAGTCACAATGTAGCAACACACCAGTTGTCAGTCAAGAAGTAACATAATGAGAAAAGTCACAAATAATTACAGTTACTTAACATGCATGAAGAGGGTGGAATGAAAATGTACTCAAAATATTTTGAAACACTGAGAAGTCGTGAGGAAAATGGCAATGAATCCATTTACAGTACAGGTGCACAGAGGAATGAAAATGGTTTCTCCTCATGGACCTGGGAATATGGATAAGCATGTGCAATTGGACCTTTCTTGGAAGTACTTTATTTTGAGTACCTAGATGCACTCCACATAGTTGATTGTTACTTTACGATTAATGTGCAAATGATAGCAACATACATCTTGTGAAAAATGGATGACAGGGTAAAATGAATATGGGAAATTCTCTAAAGAAAAAGATCTATTAGTTAAAATATCTGAAGATTTCGCAAGAGTTGTTACCACCTTGCATACACACAAGAATAATGAGACTTGGACTTGGAGTTAACTGAGAATTTGAGATCCATCCAAGCATGGACAATACTGCCAAATGATTGCAGTTTTCTTTCTTTCTGAGGGCAAGTGAAGCATAGACAATTTTGTGGTCAAGAAAATGACTAATGATAAGTAATGAGTTCATGGTGAAATGAACTGACAGTACTAATCAGAACCTGAATTAAATAAAAATTGCAAATACTAGACCTAAAAAGAAATAAACATATCTCATACTCACTCGAAGTAAATGACTATCAGAATAACTGAGAGGTAAAATACATAGTTCCTGAAGAACTTTCCCTAGTTTGCTGCACATTATGGAAAACAGCTGATCTAGTGTGGGACGCTGAACACAAGCAGCAATGACTGTCTGCTGAACTTCTAACACAGCTTCATACACATCTCGCTGTGCTGGTGTAAATTCTCCACTAACAGGCCAAGTGCGAGTAACATCTCCACTATATCCTCTGAACTCACTTCCTGAAACATCAAGGCATTTCTTTTAACACAGTATTAAAGTTTTACATATTGCTTATATACTTTAGTCTTCACACTGTCATAAACTTTTCACTTTGCAGATGATAGATTTCATGATAACCTTTCTCCCATATGACAACACTTGGCCACCATCCACCTTCATTTCTCAATACAACATAAATTTAAGTACTGTACTTAATCATTTTAATAACTTGTAACAGATATGCTATGACTATATGCTATGATTTAGTTAACTCTGGTCTCTTGTAATCCTTCTGATCACTAATCTACTGTTCTGATGCTTTGACCTACAGCAACATTAAAATACTAAAAACCTTACTTTAATTTTACTTTTTAAAATCTCTTGAATGAAACTCTCCAGTTAGATCATCACTATGGCTTTCATTCATGATAAACCTTTATGAGAAAAACAAGGTGTTTCTAATTTTTTCATGGATGCCACAGTTTCTGCAAGACACTGGTTAAAAACCATAAGTAGTACTTTTAAAAAGTACATATTCAGCAGAAAATAATCAAAGACCTAAATTATATTTCAGTTTTTCCTGAGTAAAATGATCTTTGAAGGGTAAAAACTGGTGAATGGTGAAGCAGTCACAGATTTAGCATCATAAAAGTACATTTTTCAGCAGGGCCACTAGAAAATTTGTTATTTATCTGAAACTCCAAAACCAATGCTATTACAAAGATGAATTTTTACAATACCTGTACCAGTATATAACTAGAGACACAGCAAGAGAGGAAAGGGAAGGATTTTCTTAACTGGTACACTGGACTTATCAACAAATGAACAGAGAACATCTGAGGAAAATTCAACAATTTACTGTACTATAACAATGACAGCAGATAAAATATAACAAAACAGCCTAGCTAGGCTAGTGCTGGCACACACCAGGCTCCTAGACATTAGTTTACTGTAAAGGGTTTTATTTCATTAGTTTCTTATTATTACTTAATAGCGTTATACAAGAAGTTACTAGTAAAATGCAAGGTAAAACAATTTTTATGACTGGTGGAAAACAAGGGGTTTATTGGGGATGAAATCGGACAAAATTCACCAAACAATTAACTCCATAAAAAAATCCTAAAGCTATAATCTTGGTATTTAGGCCTTTTGGAAAATTTTTCATCTAGGAACATTTCATGACAAACAAAATGGACACTAGAAGCTGTGACTTTAAACTGAAAAATAAATTTGTTTTTAAAAATTAAGATTTCTTACCTGCATCCATAAGCACTAACTCTCCTGGGTTGATAACCTGATTGTTATTTATATAATGTATTATATTAGCTCTTGATCCACCTGCTACAACGGGAGGATATGCCAAGTGATCGCCACCTCTCATCCTACTCTGGTAGTCAACCATAGCAAAAAGTTGGTGCTCCAGAACTGGTGCAGTGGTGGCTTTCATTGTTGCAGCAATAGATTCAGCACTTATTCTACAAGTTTGTCTCATTAAATCCATTTCAGCAGGGGATTTAATAAGCCTAAGTTCATGAACATCTGCTTTTGGGGACAAAACTCCTCCCTGTCTTCCACCATTAAACCAACTTTGTAGCTGGCGGTTGGCACTTGAATCTGGCAGTGAATTGTAATGGTACCACAGTGTTGGAGTTTGTAAGTCGCGTTCAAGAAGGGTTAGATACCTGGTTAGTTCATTAAGTGGCAAGCCAGCATCAACTCCCCATACACTGGGAGCATCTGATGGGCCTGTTCGTGGGCCATCCCATAACTCCTGACTAGCTTCATGTTTTGGAGTAAACATTACAGATTTGTGTACTGGAGCTTTTCTTCCAGGAAGTGTGTGAAGGACTAGAACACAATCCGGTTCAAGGCATCCAGATAGGTATAGCATGTCTGTATCCTGTAATAAGAGTACTTGTAATATTATAACATTTATGAACAGGAAGAAAAGGAGTTAATTTTTTAACTTTTAAGGAATTAACCAATGATTTGCTCTTAATTCTGTGTCAAATTCTTTATGTGCAGCAAGACAGACTTAGAACATCAACGAGCAAGTACTGCATAAATGAATATTACTTACAATGTATAAACAAAATTAGTGTAACCACAATAAAAACTTCAAAGAATCTTTGTTTCATGGATATACACCTTTTATTCTTATTAAATCTAATGACAAGCTGAGGGCAGATGATCCAAGTGCCCCTCAAATAGATTAGCTCACAGTGGTCAGACAGGAAATTGACCAGAGCCTAGAATGTTGAGTTATGAAAAACTTTTGTAGTAACCTGAAAACTTACACCTTTCGTCTTTTCAGGTTCTTGAGGCCTGTAATGTACTAGACACAATAATGAATACCAAGACTCTCAGGGTTATCATTGTTCCAAGGTGGCCCCAACAAAAGTGACAAGTAAAGCTTCTCCTGACTAAGTTTCACCAAGAAGCCTCAAAGTGATCCCGTCTCCTTCAGTAACTTTCATTAACTACTTGATGAACAATGAACTATTTAACTATTTTTCCTGAGTTTCAACTATTCAGTTTCTACTATTTTAAGCTCAATGATTAAATATTGTGAGGAAGAAATGAGCTTTCCTTACTTTGATTATTTGTTTACTAGTTCCACTTTTGGGTAATTTGAAAAAAAAGCTTGGACACCCCTGCTGCTTCATCGCATTCTTTCAAACCAAACTGTGCCCTTCCAGACACAGATCAAGCAATTGTTGTGACTGGAACCATGTTGATGCCAAAAGCTGAGACAGCAGCTAAGCCAGCAGATATCAATATAACAATACAGCTACCAGAACCTAGGTAATGGTCATGGACCCATGCAGGGTAATAACGCAACTTTAGGACCTCATCATGGGTAGCAACCATGTGCAAGAGACCAAGCAGGACAGGGCCTTGTCTAAAGAACCAAGTAACAATCTGATTCTGTAGAACCACACAAAGAACATATATCTGTGGTGAAAATTCCAACTAGGGGCTGTAATAGATCTTGAAATTACAGACCTTGCCACAGAATTGAGATTTGTATTAGCATATCATCCTGTATATGGTAATAAAATCTCGATTTTTGGCAGGGTCTGTAATTTCAAGATCTATTACAGCCCCTAGTTGGATTTAGACTCATAATGTATCATCTTTCACTAGAGCTTATGCACAGTCTTGCAGCTAACAGCAATGAAAATCAGCTTAAAACTTACATGTGGGGCATCTCTCGCCCTGCCTTGTTATAGCTATCACCAAAACAAGGATTTTAATCAGTCATGGGCTGGTTGGTTGATTAGGTAAAGCTGGCTTATTTTAACACAGATTGTTACCCAAAGTGTCCAGTAAGTGACAGTAAGTGAGAGGCCTGTTGTAGATCTCTGAATTCTGCCCAACCAACAATGACATAATAAGCTCTCCCTTGGAACAGTATACAGGGTGAAAATAAACTCAGCAATGGCACATACTCTGGAAAAACACAATGGTTTGTTTTTGCATAAAATAATTGACAATAAAAAACTTACTTGTCTGTAGAGATAAGGAATCTTGTCTATCATATATCTTCTTGGTGTCGCAGGAAATATAACAATATGATGCTTGCCTTCCTTATCCCCAAGCCGTTCCATTAACCAATTTCGTCTGTTTGAGTATTCTTCACGAGATATACCAAATGTAATCTGAAAAACAAATTAACAATTTAAAATTTGCAAAAAACATTAAGGAATTGTCCATCCCAAACAGAAAAAATAACACAAAATATATGTATACAGTATATTGAACCATAATGCTATTCTACCATAAAGACTGCTGATATGAAACTCTCTGGAATTTTATGTAAAGTATGGTCAGATCATCCCACTGCTTTGAGCTAATTCAGCTAGCTTCTGTTATTCAAAGTGCTTTATGTAATATAGGCCGTTCTAGTGTGCCCACTAGAACAGTCTATATTATTACTAAGTGTGTCCACTGGTCCTATTTCAAATTCTATCATTCTATCACAAAAGGAGAGAACAATACTGTAGTTTCATGAATTGCCAGGGAAACTAAGTTATGATTTTCCTAGTTTTACAGTGCCTGATCAGCTAGTGATATGTAACAAACAGACTGCACGTTTCTCTTTGTGTGGCAATACGTGATAATATCTAAACATATGTCAATAGCTGTAAAATTTGTTTCTGCAACTGTAACTGCACATTCAGAATTCTAAACTGTATATAAGAGATGTAGCTTACATACCCAAAGAACACCCAAATAATGTGAATAATGAATTACTCATAATAAAAAATTTTTAGCTTTCCAGCCTTAGTTACTGTACGGAGTTACAATATTTCTTGGCCTAGTAATCACCCCAAAATTTATCCTTTTCATATTTTACATCAAAAGCTGTAAATGTACAGACCCCCAATTTTTAACATTCGTTCTTGCACCTCCTAACTTTTCCAAAAGACCTACATATTAGCAACTATCTTCACCAAATGAAAGAAAGACAAGAGCAGGTTTTCACTTTTCTGAAAGTTGCATCACATTATGAATGCCTTCAGGTGTGTCTGCTCCTTTTTTTAGACATGCTAAAAAGAAAAAAAGGAGAACCCACCTCACCATCTCTATGTCAAGACTCAGACTCCAAAGTCCCCCTACCTGCAGAAAATGATAATTAAAATTGTGTTTTTCCGTAAAGACCTGTTAACTTTGCTTCTCAGAACTTGACCAGCTCTTGCCACTCCTTAACTGATATTTTGACTTTCTGTTTGCTGTTTCAACTTATATTCCCCTTAATTTCTTCAATTTGATCTTTGTTAGGCTTTAATACTCTGCTTTTTTCTAATCAATACTCTACTTTTTTCTAATCTTTCTGAATATGGAAAGTAAGCTTAAAACACATGCATTACTTCTTTCCTAAGATCATGTTAATCATTACCTTTAAATAAATGCACATACAGCACATGCATAAAATGTTGTATCAGTATATACATAATTCAAAGCTAGATGGCTCTTTATATGCAAAATTCTAGTCCCTCATACTTTTACAAGCATCATCATCAATAATACTGCAAGAAACAGTAAGAAGAATAAAAGAAATCTGATACTGGGCAGTATCATATCATGTCACACCAACAAAATATGGATGCTGATGATCTGCAAAGCAAAGAACATTTACTAGTCCTAGAGATTTAGTTACAAAACTTAATAATAGTTGGAATAAAATAAATTACTTTGTAATTGATGGTAAGGGCTCATTTTCCATGCCACAACAATCAGTCTGAAGACCTTACTGCAATGCAGTTATGCTTTATGAAGATAGAGTAGTAAGTGCTTTATATTTAATCATTCAATTCATTTTACCAACTTATCAAATACCTTTGGAAGCACATGCAAAATGCATACTAGAAACTGCAATTCCTATCAACAACAGAGCTCCACTTTCACTTACTTCTCCTGGCCGCACAAGATGAGAATGTGTATGAGGAGTTGGCTGACCAGCACGGACTGGCGGGGGCATCTGTTTTACAGGTGCAGTCCCAGCTGACTCTTCTTTTTGCTCTCCTATCTGACTGGCAGACTGACATAAGCGACGTCTAAGTAGCAATACATCTGAAAAAACGATAAACACTCAAGCTCCAAAAAGTTTTTCATCCAAGTAATAACATATCTAATCAGACCAAATTATACCAAGATTCTGAACCCATTGTAAATATTTTTAATTCATGCAGAGTGTACTGTGAAAACAACTTCATCATAGCTTGAAAATTGATAATGATGGTGCTTTGGGAATGCATGGAAATGAGAAAATGTCTTTACAATGGAAACATAACAGCAATGTCCACACTTTTAATTCAGTGTAAAAATGATTCCTAAATCATAAGGAGCATATACTCCATTATAAATAAACCCATGCAGAACATTGTACAAACATATAATGTCAAGATAATTTTCAACACAATCTTTTTGGCATACACAAACTTCTCTGAACCAGTTTTCAGTCTTTCAGCTGTCCCTGAACAGTTGTTGCTAAGAGTGATGGGCCATCTCTCTTCCCTCAAGAAACTGGTGTTTTCAACTGAGATCGTTGTAGCCAAGGATCCAAGGGACCCTCAATTCAAGATTTCTTGGGGGATTTATAACCTCAGTCCCTCTAGTTCCACCTGCTCCAGAGCTACTGCTATTTCCAAACCCCTAAAAAAAAGAGGGATGGGGCACCCACATTGCAGACATAACTACACCAAGTCCATGGTCAGCAGGGAAGTCAGAAAACCATTCCAACTGATTGGGTTAATGGAATTTGTCTTCTTGGGTATCAAAGCTTTAACCCAGTACGGAAAAGGCAAAAGCTGTTGCCATAATGGCTGACAATTCTACCACATTATCTTATCTATACAATGAGGGAGGCATTAGATCACCCTCCTATGTGCTTGCTGACAGTAAAAATCTTGCTTAGGGCAGACTTACTTGGTTGCAAGAGTTAAAAAGGATTGCATGAGATGTAAAAGTTTTCGGCCACACTTCTGGTCAATGAGCAAGAACAATTAACAATGACGCTAATTTTATAAACTATGTATCAAAATTAATGTAAAGTAACTGTTTTTTCAACTAACAAATTCTCTCCACAGTAAACTGAGTTCAAGGCAATATACTAAGGGGGTGAGGACAAGGGCCAGTTTGGACCTAGTGTGCAAGGTTAGGGTAAGATGAATTCCTGTATCTGACTTTCACAGTGTATTGTATTCTAAGTCATAGGGATGGGGCTGCAAGATAAGGACATGTTACTGTAGATTAGGTTAGGTTCGGGAGAGTATGGTTAGGACATAACCGGCAATTTACTCAATGCCTTACAGCAATCTAGGTTATGTCAAATTAAGGGTTCCAGGCTCAGCCTATGAGGATTATGATAGAGAGTGTAAGGCTGGCCACACACGTGCAGTTTTAACTGACAGTTATACCTGTTCACTGTATTTAAGTCAGTTTAAACTGACGTCAGTTTAAACTGAGATGCACACACATGTACAGTTCAATCCTTCAGTTTTTACAATGGATTCCGAGCAATATGATCTTGCCGCTCTCGGTGTACTCTTTGTAATGCTACAAAAAAGAAAAAAAAAATAAGAAAAAGTGTAAACAGTGGTGCAAAAAGTGATGCCTCAACCTTCTTTTTCTCCTTGTGATAAGCAGATCTCAAACTGTTAATTTTCATTAAGACAGACTTCTTGGTAGCACCAGCTTCAAGTTCCTCCAACTTCTTTGCTAATTTGCCACAGGCAGCATCTCTCTTTGCGTGGTCATGATATTCTTGACTTTTAACTTGCCACAGGCAAAGTTCAGATCGATACAATGCAATGAAATCAACAATCACTTGGTTTGGTTTACGTGACATCTTCACCTCAACCAACTGCACTCCACGCTAAACACAAATTTTAAACTGAGAACTATACAGTTGAATACCCACACACGCTCAGTTTAGCTATTCCTTTCAGTTAAAAATACTGAAATTTTATTTTTCTCAGTTTAACTGTTCAGTTGTGTTGAACTGATGAACTGAGATACCCACACATGTGCAGTTTCAACTGACAGTTATAACTGAACAGTTGTAACTGTCAGTTAAAACTGCACGTGTGTGGCCGGCCTAAGGGTAAGATGTACCTCTGTAGCTGGCTTTGTGACATCTTTGCTCTTTGTCCTTTATTGTTAGTTTTGTGATTGATACTAATGAAGGGCATGAACCACATAGGCTAGGATATTTTTCCAACTGCATTCTTTGTAATTTGGGCATTTTCGATCAATCGCAGGTGTGCAAGTCACCCGTCTTAGGTTTCTCCCTTAATAACAAGTATGCAAGTCACCCGTCTTAGGTTTCTCCCTTAAAAACAGGTATGCAAGTCACCCGTCTTGGGTTTCTCCCTTAAAAACCTGTTTTTGATGGGTTCCCCCCCAAATTATTACATACTGCCTACACTAATTGTTTGAAAACTAAAGACAATATAGGTTAGTATGGACAACGTGTTCGACAAAAAAATAAAAAATATCATAGTAGGCTACTAGGCTACATTGCCTGCCTAGCTTGCCTTGTATACCTATCAGTAACCTTGTTACCACGTACCTACGAAATGCTTAGGATAGCCTAAGGAAACTTAAGTGGGGTACGACTTCCCTATGCTCGGTTTAAGCAGTTCAAGCCTATTTGTGAATTAAAATATCCTCTTCCATGCATCTCGGCTGTTCAGTGGTACTTTAAATACTATTTTACTCACTATTCTGTAAATTCTTCGCCCCAGAGAGCGTTAAAAATGGTCGTACGGCCCTCATCGTTGTTTTGGCACCATGGGACATATTTGTTTTGACGATCAGCTGATCCAAGGTCACAGGCTGCAATACAGGGTGTGCCAAGAGTATGATGACTACAGTTATTACTTATTTGCATTCGGTGGAAAATAAATTACAATTGCTTATCATTACTACATCTACGCTTTTATATTCTTGGTCTACATGAAACTGAATAATAAGAGACGGGAATATAACAGTAACTGGCAATTTTATTGTTTAAAGTTTAAAGTATCCCATATTCAAGTCTTTTATGACAACTTCTGCAGTGATGATGTTTGTAGTACGTGCTACAAAGTCTAGGGATGATTTGCATGTCAGTCTAACGAAGTAAATAATAAATATCTTGCTAATGCGAGGTAACTTGACCATGAAAGAAATACGACGTGGCCTATTCTCTTTGAGAATAAAATAAACTAATCCTAAACCTACGAAATCAAGATTATATGGTAGCAGGATCCTGTATGGTAAGGAGTGAGAAGGAACTCCTTCACGAAGGCCGTCCTCAAGGTTCTTCCGTGATAAGGACAACTATAGAACTCTGGCTACCCAGAAGTCTAAATCTATACACTTATGAAATCAAACTGAAGTTAAGAGGATTTGTACTTTTGCATTGCGGGGCAGCTATAATTGTTGACGTGGTAAATTGGATATCTCTCTCTCTCTCTCTCTCTCTCTCTCTCTCTCTCTCTCTCTCTCTCTCTCTCTCTCTCGTGTGTGTATGAATTATCCATTGTCTCTCCCTTTGGTGTAGAAATATCGGTGTGTAGATTTATATTCTCAAGGCGATTGAGAGTCTCTCTCTCTCTGTTTTGTCATTTATATATCCTTAACGATTGTTTTGCTGACAAAAACCCCCTTCAGTCTATAGTCCAGTAAATCTAAGGCCAAAATTGGCCAAACCCACCACTAATTGCAAGAAAAATGAAACCTCCTGTATTTTGTTCCTTTGGATATACTCTATCCCTGATTAAAAATCCCAAGAAATCAAAGTAGTGGAACATGGTGAAATTTGAGGTTGATTATATGGTATCGGGTGTTAAAGGTATCATATGTGCTATGAATGAAATATATCATTTCCCCCCTTTTTCAAACAATATACTGTGAAATCTTATGTTTTTTGAGCCAATCGTTAAGATGAGAATGATTAAAAGTACCTAGAATTACCCCTTGTACCTCTAACTAGGGTACCCCTACCTCCGGACAGCGATTTTGATGGTTTTGGACAACGATCTTTTCCACTGGCAAGCAAAAAATTCTAGCAATCAGGGTAATATTGCTCATTTTATATTGGTATGGGTCCAATCAATGACATATCCAAAGAAATGTTCAATTGCACTTGTTTCAGGGCATCTGACTCTGTGGCAAGTTGTTCAGAGGAGTTCCAACATCCCGTGTTAACAGTGCTTGCTGAAATGTATGACCAGTTTGTGGCAGGTGATATTACCCCAGAAGTCATTGAATCATCAGAAGCATTTGCCACTATCAAGGACTTGATAGGTGAAAAAATCAGTCAAGAAAGAGAAAGAACCAGTCAATTATGGCTCATGTACATGAAGGTGATTTCTATCATTCGAAAGTTTATCACATCAGAAAGAACCAGTAACTGGGTTCTCCATTTACAAGCACTGTATGACATGCTACCTTACCTTGCAGCAACAGGCCACAACCTCTATACCAAATCTGTCCATATTTATTTACAGAAAATGTGTTCCCTTCCAGCAACCAATCCTGTTGCCTATGAACATTTTGTGAATGGAATTCATGCAGTCAGGAGGACAGACAGGTATTGGGCAGGTCTTTCTGCAGACTTGGTTATTGAGCAAGTACTGATGAGAAGTTTGAAGACGACAGGAGGACTTACAAGAGGAGGGGGAATGACAGAAACTCAAAAAGAACTGTTTGGGCCTTGGCCAGTCCTGTTTGCGCTGAAGTGAATGAGGCGATGCAAAAGCCGACATCACTTAAGTACAGTACTAGTGAACAACACAAGGACTTATCAGTGGCACGTCAGGAAAGAGATGCAGATGATGTGAATAAGCTTGTCTCATTCATTCAGGACAAGTCTCCTTTTGGAAATGATGAAAATCTCCGAAACATAGTAAATGGTGTGGTAGCAACAGAAAATGTGAATGCTGAGAAAGCAGAAAAATTGGGTGCAAAATCTTGGAGGATGGTGGGAAACAGGTTGTGAACTATACATTTAAGAAAAAGGACCAGGCTATAATAATGGATTCAAATCAAAGATGTCAATTGATGGTGAGGAAGTAAGCACTGATCCTCTTCTCCTCTTCCAAAGACTCGTCATGGTTAGCACGCAGAAAAAGTCTCCAGGAAGCATTTTGGTATGAACTCTGTGGATATCCTCCAGCTCTATTTGAAAAAAGAAATGTGCTCCTGAAAGCAGATAAACCCGGTCTTGCTAATGCCATCTGGGATAAGGTTAAGAGTGTGTCTGAAGATGAGCAGAAACACATTGAAACTGGAAATCCCACGTATGTCCTTGACGGGGGTGCTCTCCTGCATAAAATCCCATGGGATGTCGGCAGGACATACAATGCTATCTGCCAAAGCTATGTTTCTCATGTCAGAAAGTATGGTAAACCAGTCATAGTGTTCGATGGTTACCAGAGTGGTCCAACTCCAAAGGATGGCACGCAAGCTCGACGCACAGCTTCCAAGTCAGCCCTGAGCGTTCAGTTCAATGAAAACATGCCTCTTCAAATGAAAAAGGATGAATTCTTGGCAAACAAAGAAGATAAGCAACGCTTTATTCACCGTCTTGGGGAAACACCTAGAAATAGCAGGGTTGAAGTCTTACATGCAAAAGGAGATGCTGATATTTTGATTGTCAAGACTGCATTGGACGTGGCAAGGAAGAGTGAGACCATATTAGTTGGCAGTGACACGGACCTATTAGTGTTGTTAATCCATTACACAACAAAGAAACATAAGAAGATATATTTCATGCCACCACCCAAATCTGGCTCTCTTGCCCGTTACCTTGACATTCAAAAGGTGCAAGAGGTCCTGGGTGACAAGGTTTGCATTAATATCTTGTTTATCCCTGCAATTCTTGGATGTGACACGACCTCAAGATTCTTCGGACATGGAAAAGCTCTGGGCCTTTCACTGGTGAAGGACAAGTCTTTTGTTGAGGCAGCTGAGGCATTCAACAGAGCAGGAGCTTCCCAAAAAGACATAATTGAAGCTGGAGAAAAGGCACTAATGTCCATATACAAGAAGGGAATGGCAGATGAAAACCTGAACAAACGTCGACATAGAAAATATATTGAACTCTTGGCAACCAGGAAACAAGTTATTCATCCAAAATCACTCCCGCCAACGCAGGCCGCAAAGTATCATTCACTAAGGGTGTTTCATCAGGTACAGACTTGGCAGAGTGTTGCACTAAATCCTCAGGAATGGGGTTGGAGGGTAAAAGGAGGGGCACTAGTTCCAGTAGCAGCTGATTTGGACTATGCGCCGAAAGAATTGCAGAAATTAGTCAGATGCAATTGCAAATCTGGCTGTCAAACGAACCATTGTGGGTGTCGGCAACTTAGAGTACCTTGTAATCCAGCTTGTGGGGAATGCAGGGGTGTTTGTGAAAACATGTCTGATAAGACGGAAAAAGAAAATACTGTCGTTTCTTATTGATAATAACCTAGTGAATTGTGCTGTTTGCAACAATGCTCATCCTAGAAAAGGCAACCTTGACTGAATTACCAATTGATGCTGCTACAGGGGTCGGCAACCCCCTAGTTTGACCCCCAGGAATCTGGTAAACATAGATAGCTGACAATTAGTGAGAATAAAAATCAATAAATTGTCAGATTTGATAATTAACTTTAACATCATGGATGACATAATGGTTTTTGAAGGTGTATATCTATCGTACCTAGTTTCGCCAGGTCCTTAATTATGCGAAATTGAGGATCATTAAAAAAACCATGTTCCACTGAGAGATTTTTTGGGGATTTTTAATGTTATTTGGTGTACATAAAGTAGCAAAATAACACTAGTTTCATTTTTCTTGCAATCAGTGGTGGGTCTAACTGTATTTTTACTGTACTAAACTGGATCTCCCAAAACATCTTACGCTTAGTCTATTTTTCTAAGTTTTTTTTTTGTCCGTATCCCTTGCCACTTTATAAGATAATTTTTTTCTTTTACATGGGAACTGACAGATGACGAAATTTGTTCTTAGAGAGAACTTAATATTTTCACTTGGAACTAGGCTAAAACATAAAACTGTTATTTTCAATTAATCAGCTGTTCTTATTCCATATCTATGAATTAGCTATATATCAATTACACCTTTTCATTATCATATATGCCACTGATATTGCGTGCGCATCAATAGCTCTGTACAGGAGACGCTGGACTGCTATAATCGTAGTGCATTTCTATCGTTCAAGAAAATTTTCAACGATAAATCCAGTAGCGCTATATTGGATGTAACATACCTTTATTAAAACAATCCTGGGCCATATATACCTATTTTTCAGCGTAGGCAGCGGTGGGAATTTGCTACCATCTCTACACGGCAAGCCGGGAGCATGACAAAATTAAAATTCTAATACCCAACAGTAATTCTGACCTGTAAAGGATAAACGAAGAGTTTGGGCTGTCATATCTTTTGATTTTATAAAAAAAAAAATGTACCTACAGACAGGTTAGATTGATCTATTGAACTAGAGTTATTAGCATAACCAAAGTTATTAACATAGCCAGCTTCCGGCTATCTACATTGAACGTCCTGTAAGATACTGACCATCCAGAAGAAGTATTGCAATGAGGACGCAACAAGATTTACGCAGGGTAAGGAAAACCTTGTTCTTTGAAAGCAAAACAACACTGGGACCATTGATCTTCTTCTTCTTTTGTTTTCTTGACACGTCGTACAATCACCTGCTTAGCGAAGTGGGGCTGGATCCCCGTTGCACAGCCGTCGCTTATTTTGGAAGTGATTATGCAGTCAGTTGTCCGTGGTTACGTAGAGTGTGTGCTGGCTTCGCTTTGCAGCTCCTTTTGATCGTCATGAAAGGTATGTTGGCGTTATGTTTGCTCTTTTAGTCAGAATTGATCTTGCTCTCTAAAGGATTTCTTCGAATAAACGAGAGAAATAATTGCACGGTTGTGTCTGTGATATAGTACCATTAACCATTGGGAACGAAAGCAGATAACGAGTAAGTTTGCTTTGCGTCTCTTTTATCTTATAAATCCTACATAACAACATCAGAAGATAGCTATGTTTCTGTCAAAATATCGTGGTTTTCGTAATGTCTGCAGCATAAGCCTTCTAATTCCTTCAGATTGTCATTGACAGCCTCTACGTAACTAATTACGAGCGGTTTGTGATTTCATTAGTGAACAAATGTTTATGGAACATACGCTTCCAGCAACCCAGAGATGTATTAAGGAGGAAGTCTCAAACAAAAAGAATAGTATTACATCTTACAGTAGAGACTACTAATTTGTCAACTGAAGAAAATCGGTAGGTCTTGTTGAATATTTTTCAAGCTGGATAGTCCATCTTGAGTTGAGCTAATTCATATACCTGGCAGCTATATATATATATATATATATATATATATATATATATATATATATATATATATATATATATATATATATATATATATATATATATATGTGTGTGTGTGTGTGTGTGTATGTATGTGTATATACTTATATATATATATATATATATATATATATATATATATATATATATATATATATATATATATATATATATATATATATATATATATATATATATATATACCAACAACAAGCATTTTTCTCTAACAAAGTGGTGGCCTCAATGAAAAAAAAAAACAGATGTTGGTCACTGCCACATTTATTCTTCAGCTGACGAATCCAGGATGAAACCTTCTGCATAAAACTTCCACCTCAGTAGTTGTTTCTTATACCTACCTTGGAGACTCATCAACGAAGCGTCAAACTTCGTTATACACTGGAATATCCAACTTCATTATTCATATAGTCTTTCTCTCTTTTTGTATTTTAAGGGTTTTATATCCTCATCATTCATCTAATCCATCTGTCAAACACTTTCTAGTTCTGCTTTTGCACACACCCTGCTACCTTCCACGCCTTGCCTATGTCATGTACACCACCTGTTTTATTTATTTGTGTGTGAATCAACCATTTCCATTATTTCCACTATTCATATGAAGTATAGAGTCGTCATCTCCTTAGTTTTCGTTCACTCTCTTACCCTGACACTTGCTCGCGTTCGCTTTGGTTTTTTCCTTTTACACGCACCTTCAAAACCTTTCACTTAGTTCCTGCGGTTTCTACTTACTATTCCCAATCAACAGTGTATCATTTGCAAACATCAGGCTCCCCACATTCCATCCGTGACCTTTTTTCTTATCTCACTGTTTTGTAAATGCACCTGTGTTTCCTCTGATTTCTCACATCATCTCATCTGCAAAATTATCAGGTAACCTTGGAAACACTTCATCAATAAGAATCTTGGATTAACTATCAACAGAATACCTTTAGTATCATTCATCCACAGCGGTCTCTATACTGAGCTTCAGTTAATCAGTCAAACTTCCCCTCATGATTTTCGAAAATCAATCGGCCTATTTAGATCTTTGTTGAGCAGTACATAACAATAATACACTCATTTAGTCCAGTTGAAAGCTCGTCTAAACGGAAGGTTTATTTTCGTATCCGCATACCACCAAGCTCTTTTCACAGCGATTTACAGAGTTGAGAATAAAAAAACAAAACTTTTAAAGAGTTCTTTGCGGCTTCCTGAGCTCAACTAACGGTGCCAAGGAAAGTAGGCTACAAGCATATGTCACACTGGATTTTGTCTAAGAAGTTTTAATTTTACGTACTTGTTTCATTCATAATCACAGTAAGGATTTGCATCCGCCTTAATTTATATTTGCTGATAACATTTGCAACAATGAAGTAAGCCTGTTAAGGACTTGGGAAATTATAGAGAATTTGACAAAGAACATTTAGTCACGCTAGGCGTTTCAGAAAACTTAGAAATTTCGGCTTAACTTCGATACGAGTTCTTATTATTAGAAGAATGTCGTACCAAGAGGAAAGAGTTGTCGAATCCCTGAAATAAACAAATAATCCGTTACAAAGCTAATTACCATTATCAAGAGGCGTCTAGTGAGCTTTTGAGGGTCCATTCCAGGTGTGCTGTCTACGTCGTTTTTGAGTTTCTTGGCGATAGCAGTTCTTCTACCTGATGTCGTCCTTTCTCAGAACGGGACGAAGAGCCTGGAGAAGAAGCCTAAATTTTGTAAGTATGAATTTTCAGATATTTTATTTGGAAACGAGATGAAAGAAATATAGATTAGGGGTTCTTTCAAGATAGGAATTTCAGACGAGATTTTTATGGCATAAGAAATTGAAGAGGGATTAAAAAGTGATAAATATAAAGTTATGCAGGTGTGGTAAAAAGGTTAGCGTGAGTGACAGGATGGATCAGAATATCCTAAGATTGTTTGGTCATGCGGAGAGACAAGGAAGAGCGAGAGTGCTTGCACACAAGATAAAGGTGAGTGGTGTAATGCATGTGGGGTGTCTGACTGATAAGCCTTAGAAATATATTCGATATTACCACTGATAATATATATATATATATATATATACATATATATATATATATATATATATATATATATATAAATATACTTAGCAATATATATATATATATATATATATATATATATATATATATATATATATATATATATATATATCACCAAGTGTACCTTCAACTCCTTTTTCTTTTATCCTGGCAGTAAGCCTGTTTACAGTGGCGAAATTCGCCAACACGGAATGCACTGCGGAAGAAGAGGACGGCGTAGTCGTGGGAACATGCTACGACTACCGTTCCTGCCTCTCGGGATCTGACGACGCCGTGTCCTCCGGCAGCTGCGCCTGGGGATTCGGGGAGTGCTGCACCAGTAAGTGTCACGACGAAAATCTGAATGACGTCTTCCGATTTCGTATTAGTTATGTTAGTGAGTGCATGCTTTATCCTTTTTGTACACTGTACTCTAATTCCACCCTTAAATGGTGAGTTATATCCTCTCATACTATTCCTTTTTTAGTTTCTGAAATGAAAACTATTGTGCCGGCTTTGTCTGTCCGTCCGCACTTTTTCTCTCCGCCCTCAGATCTTAAAAACTACTGAGGCTAGAGGGCTGCAAATTGGTATGTTGATCATCCATCCTCCAATTATCAAACGTACCAAACTGCAGCCCTCTAGCCTCAGTAGTTTTTATTTTATTTAAGGTTAAAGTTAGTCATAATCGTGCATCTGGCAATGATATAGGATAGGCCACCACCACCGGGCAGTGTTAAAGTTTCATGGGTCGCGGCTCATACAGCATTATACCGAGACCACCGAAAGATAGATCTATTTTCGGTGGCCTTGATTATACGCTGTAGCGGCTGTACAGAAAACTCGATTGCGCCGAAGAAACTCCAGCGCATTTTTTACTTGTTTGTTTTTCAGGAGATACAACCTTTGCAGTAAGGTAAAGTCGGTAACTGGTGTGTTCTAAAACTCGTCACCACTAAATATACTGGACAACATATTGATATAATGAACACACTAATAACGTGCTAAAGGAAAGAGATATATGAATAGGGGAGCATCTAGGGTGACTGAGTCAGTTAACCAATAATGAAAATTAAAGTAAATAATTTTCATGGCTCTCACCTGAGGTTAATAACGAAAACTAAGATGCCTTGACTGCAACAACTGTAGCAGGAATAAAATTTCAGTGTAGTCATAAATTTCCAAAATATTACGAAATAATTTGACAGACTGAATAATATCTATAAAGAAACGTTATCCAGAGAGAGAGAGAGAGAGATAGACTGATTGATTGATTTATGGCTACTAAAACTGGCATCCCAACATCTGGGTTATTGACGCCGTAGAGAGAGAGTGAGAGGGAGAGAGCTTTGCCCCAGTGGTAAAAAGTAGATAAGTAATCAGTCTTTCAGGTTTTCTATGTGAATATTGGAGAGAGAGAGAGAGAGAGAGAGAGAGAGAGAGAGAGAGAGAGAGAGAGAGAGAGAGAGCTTTGCCTCAGTGGTAAAATGTAGATAAGTAATCAATCAGTTTCTATGTCAATATTGGAGAGAGAGAGAGAGAGAGAGAGAGAGAGAGAGAGAGAGAGAGAGAGCCTCAGTGGTGAACAGTAGATAAGTAATCAGTCTTCCAGGTCTTTTATGTGAATATTGAAGAGAGAGAGAGAGAGAGAGAGAGAGAGAGAGGTGTCATTTACTTACATCTAGAACAAATCTCAACACAGTGAAAATTCACACAAGGAACAAATTCACACAAACACCTCTCCTCCTTTGCGAAGGATCTGCTACAACTAATCGACGCACAGAACTGCCGTTTAAACTGACAGGATCCTTCTTCTCTCCTTCTTTCCCCAGCCAGGCTCAGATGCGGCGGAAGAAGCACCAACAATAACACCTGGCTGCGGTCACCCGGTTACCCGGCAACTTTCAATTACCACCTCTCCTGTGAGCAGACAGTTGCCATCGACGACTCCACTTGCCAGTTAAGGTAATGATGATGGCCTGGGTGCGAGTGGTTTTGAGCTTGATATAGCGAAGTAGCGGTGTTTGCACGCTTATCAACAATATGCCTAGATAAATAGGCCTATATAGACTTCTTTTTTATTTTTTATTTTATTTTATTTTTTTTTTTTTTTACAAAACCATACTGTATCATGCTCTGGAGAGAGGTCTCTACTCTAGCTCAAAGAAATGGCTAAAGTAACATTTACAAATTCATGTTTTCACATTTTAGTCTATATTGAGAATAGTGGGTTATTAGAAGATACTTCGTAAAGGAAATACGTGAGATAAAAACATTCTCAAAAGTAAAATTTTGATAAAGGCCATTTTTTTAATTTATAAGTAATGAGAATTCTCAACAGGGAAGTCATCTTGCTTTGATTTCTATTTCAACTTCCATTTCTCTTTTGCAGAAGTCAATGAAGATGCAAATAATGATTCCTAAATTTCACTTTTTTGAAAAAGAATGTATGTATAATCCAAGGGATATTACTGATTTGTTGTTGAACAGGTGAGAATTTCATTTACACACACACAAAGCTGTAAGATTTAAATGGAAAACATGACAAAAAACTTTAGGCCATTCCCAACAATCTCTGTATTTCCTATTATTTTCTGTAACTTCTTTCAAATGAACACCATATCCTTTGGAAGCTTGAATTTCAAGTCAATGGCTCCTGTAGGCTTGTTCAATATGAATAGGGCTTTATCTTCTGATTGATAATAATAATAATAATAATAATAATAATAATAATAATAATAATAATAATAATAATAATAATAATAATAATAATAATAATAACAACAGTAGTAGTAGCATGAGTCCTGCAATGGAGAAATAAATCCAGTTATGTATGGGTACACATATATTCACAAATATATCTCTACAGATAGCTTTCGGGAATCTGTTAGATTCCTCTTTTCAAACGGGAATTGGAATCGAACAGATTCCCCAAAGCTCTCTGTAAAGATTTATTTTCAAATGTATGTACCCATGCATAACTAATGGATAATAATAATAATAATAATAATAATAATAATAATAATAATAATAATAATAATAATAATAATGATAATAATAATAATAATAATAATAATAATAATAATAATAATAATAATAATAATAATAATAATAATAATATTTTATCCTTGGGCTTGCCGGCGATCTGAGGGCATCTCATAATTAAACAACAACCCTTGTTTCTCATTTTCTTTCATAGACTACAATAATAATAATAATAATAATAATAATAATAATAATAATAATAATAATAATAATAATAATAATAATAATATTTTATCATTGGGCTTGCCGGCAATCTGAGGACATCTCATAATTACACAGCAAACCTTGTTTCTCATTTTCTTTCATAGACTACAATAATAATAATAATAATAATAATAATAATAATAATAATAATAATAATAATAATAATAATAATAATATTTATCATTGGGCTTGCCGGCAATCTGAGAGACATCTCATAATTACACAGCAAACCTTGTTTCTCATTTTCTTTCATAGACTATAATAATAATAATAATAATAATAATAATAATAATAATAATAATAATAATAATAATAATAACGTCACCTTTCATCCTTAGACTTTCCCTCGATCTCAGGGCGTCACATGATTAGATTACAAAACTTGTTTCCATTTTTCTCCCACAGACTGGACATCGTCACTCTGAGACTGGCCTACCCCGACAGCACAGGGGACTGCAAAAATGATTATCTCACCGTCAGTCACGACAACAAATTTGACAAGCTTTGTGGCTACACGGCTGACACTCACTGTTTGTATCGAAGCTTTAGTTTACGTAGCAAATACTGTGATTTATCTCAAGTACAGAGGATTACTAATTAATTTTTGTGGGCTAACAATGAAGCCAATTACTGACAATGTATTGCAGTGAAATAAGGATGATATACAATCAAGTTCCCTATATTTTAAGGCTGAAATAGACGCCAAGCATATATCAAGGTATTGGAGAAACAAATCCAATATTATGCCCCGGTGCAAATATATTTAAAAATAAACGTATTCAGAGAGCTTTCGATTCCCCTTTTCTACTGAAAAGGGGAATCGAACAGATTCCCGAAAGCTCTCTGTATAGATTTATCTTCAAGTATATTTGTACTCATGCATAACTGTGGATTTGTTTCTCCATTTCAAGACTCATGCGACTATGAGCAGCCTTTTGATATTAGGTTTTCTATGCCATTCATCTAATGGAGTAATGTTTCTCATTTTCTCTTTGCTTCTGGTTACAGTTTACTTAGACGTAGATCCATCTTCAAGTCAAGACGTCGTCTTCACCTTTAAAACTTCAACATTTACAGCAGATCGATCTTGGTATATCAAAGTGGCGAAAATCAAGTGTAATTCAGCCATTGAAGGTAACGGACGCTCTAATTTTTTTTTTTTATGCTGGTCGAAATATTTTCAGACATCAGCAAAGCTTTTTTTTTTTTTGCCCATTTACAGAAACACATTAAATTACGATGAAGAATAAATGCATTTTTTTGAGCATTGCAAAATTGTGCAATTTTTATATTGTACGAAATTTTCATTAACTGTTCGTTAAGAGTTTTTTATATATATATATATATATATATATATATATATATATATATATATAAATCTTAACGTACAATTAATAGAAAATTTCGTTAATCTTAAAAAAAAATGCTCAATGTTGTAAAGTAGAACAAATACTTCTCTATCGTAATTATATACATATATATATGTATGTATATAATTTGAGATATATTATATATATATATATATATAAATTTATATATATATATATATATATATATATATATATATATATATCACACATTACCACAGGTGAAAAATAAGAGACGGAACAGGTGAAATATAAGTGACGTGGTGTAGGACCTACACCCCGCCTCTTATTTTTCACGTGGTAATGTGATAAATGAATCACGTACAAAAGTGATTATGATCATATATATATATATATATATATATATATATATATATATATATATATATATATATATATATATTCCTTTTCATTCTGCTAATCATTAGAAAACCAGTTTGCAAACCAGGCGTGTTCTGAGTGCTTGCAATAACACTGTGATGTTCTTGATGTTCTTCATCAGTACCTAGAGGATGTGGCCAGTTCTACTTAGGAATAAGTGGCACAATGAAAGGGTTTAACCAAGACGGCTCGACCAGCGAAAATTACATTCTCTCCGGGTTGGATTACGGCATTTGTGTGCGCACTGAACGCGACTCCTGCTCGGTATGGCTTAGTAAAAGAAGTACAATGTAGTGACCTGAACTCTTTCAATTTATATGAAATGCTAAAAGTTTGGAACAATGAGAGACCAGTAGTTACTTTTTTTAACGTTATATCACGTTGCAGGAACCGTAACTCGCTCTCAGGTCTTCTTATTTCTTTCATTCTTTCCAGATAACGTATCAAGAAGAGGGAAGTTTTAACTGGGTACCTCAGTGCGGCGATTACTTCGAGAGACCAGGATTAACTAAGTATCCTACTGCAGAGGATATTTGTAAGACCGGTTCTCCAGTGGTAAGAAGTCAAGATGGACAGTTGCTATATTCTTAAATGATGGTGAAAGTAATTTACACTGGAGCAAATTGATGTTATTTCAGTTGGTAAATTATCGCGTCAGTGAGCCATTTTTTGATACGTGCAAGATTTATAGTGAGTTTTCTCGGGATGAATTTTGATGCAGTTTTTGGTCACCGAAGCTTGAAGGTTCAGTTCCTGTTCTTTTTGTCCTCTGTTTGGCCTATATCTTTTCCGAAGGATTCGTTTGTGTTCTATTAGGCCAATATTTTTCTGAAGGATTCAGTTCCTGTTTTGTTTGTCTTCTATTAGGCCTATATCTTTTCCGAAGTATTCAGTTCGTATTCTGCTTGCCTTCTATTAGGCCTATTCTTTTCCGAAGTATGCAGTTCCTATTCTATTTGTCTTCTTTTAAGCCTATTCTTTTCTGAAAGATTCAGTTCCTATCCTGTTTGTATTTTGTTAGGCCTATATTTTTTCAGAAGTATTCAGTTCCTATTTTGCTTGTCTTCTACTAGGCCTGTATTTTTTCAGAAGTATTCAGTTCGTATTCAGTTCCTGTCTTCTATTAGGCCTATATCTTTTCCGAAGTATTCAGTTCCTATTCTGTTCATCTTCTATTAGGCCTATATCTTTCTCGGTAAAGTTTTCACGAGCTTGAATTTCGTTTGGAGGTTCCAAGAAGTATTCAACAAATGAGCTCTTAAATTAGCAGCATTGTTATTCTGACGTCTTCCCAAATTCAAGTCTTAAATTAACACCATTGTTCTGATTTCTTTCCAGGGGTCATCCCCAGTGGCTGCGTATGTAATCAGCTTCCTAGCGCCTCACATCTTCTGGCTGGATACAACTCTGGACGTCACAAACACCCACCTTGCAGGAACTGGCGACTTCCAAGGAGGTTACTCCATCTCCTATGTCCAGAATCCTTGCTGAGAGCTGACTGCCATCGAAAGGAGAGAAGAGAGTGCTGACTATGCTTTTTCAAATCGAAGATTGTTGATCTTTATTTGTTAGCGATTAGTTTTTGGACGATGATCTGTTCATTTGAAAGAAGTTTACGATATTTACTGACGAACGTTTAATTTTAAATCAATGTTTCAAGTTTCCCTTTGCTGTGCAGCTTGGAGCTTGTTTTGTGTGTGTGTGTGTAAGAGAGAGAGAGAGAGAGAGAGAGAGAGAGAGATGAATACTTTAAGGACTAGCAGGTTGTTGTGAGTTGTGTGATAAAGCTGATTTTCATTCTAAATTTTTCAGTGTTAAAAACAAAAGCAACACGCTACGAAAGCACTTCAATATTTTTTCTGCGTCATTTTCTTTAGTGGCTTATGTTATGGTAGACTTAATGAAAAAAAAGATAGAAAAACACAAACAGAAAAACATTATCATGAATTATACAAGCGCTTAATGGAATTATCAGTTCTTTATCATTTATTTTGCAACTGACTTATTTTTCTTGAACCACCAGCGCAACCTGTCAAAAGCAGCAGAGGTATTAGGACTATCTACATACATTATCTTGTTGTTGCCTAGTTCCTAGGATCAAAGGTCCTTATCTTATCTGTTGGTATCTGTCAAGGCCAAATAAACGACCGAAAAGATTAGAAAGTTTCACTTTTACCTGATATCATCTCGACTGGTATAAGAAAAAGTGGTTTTCTTTGGTGCATTTATGAAAGGTTAAACAATGTTTCATTGTTTACTTTTATTCATGTACAAGATTCTTCTCTAATTAAAATGATCTTCATTGATTTAATCTTAACTTTAATAAGATAAAAGTATTTGCTCTAACTGAAATATTTATGTACAGTCATCAAGAATCAATGCTCAGTTTCTGGTAAGAAGGGAAGACTTTATTAAACGCATCAGGTTTGTCCGTGTTTGGTTGTTCTCTTGGTGCTGTCAAATCCTTATCCTGCCTGAGAGATACAGAATCTTAACCGTGTGTGTGTGTGTGTGCTTCGGAAAAGGAAGGTACAGCAAAGTCCCTACATCATTTGGCACAATCGAAATTTCTCGTACTTAAGAAGTCCCTGTATCACCTGGCAAATCGGTATTCCCCGTACTTGTGAATTTGGTACTAAAGCAAAATTATGAACCAAAGAACATGGTCGGGTATACAGTTGCTCGGTTTTCTTGTGTTAACATTAATCCTATGATCAACATAGATAACACAGTTAAAATGAATATTCTTCACTTCAATTTCACTTAACTTTTTGGTAGAGGAGTTTTACACTAATTGCTCCCGGCCACGGTTGTTGAATAGCAAACAAATGACTGACGAGACGCTGAGCCTGAGTACTGCACTCCATCTGAAACTGACAGCGCCGCAGCTTCCAGTGTACTCCAAATCAAACCGTTTCGTTCTGTTCTAATCCACTCATCCGTAGCAGCAAGTTAATTCTATCTAGGTTATTTACCAAGTAAAGGCTGCAAGGCTGTGAGTCTGTGACTGATCTGCTTAAGACACTCTTCTGTCATACGGAGTGCGCATGAGCAGTACGAAGTATACCATGCTCTTCTGAAGAGTTTACGATCTCGTCTTTTAAGATGCCGCTCATGCGCACAGCGTATGGCTTCGAGATGGCGGTAGCGGGGTAAATGAGCCTTGACTTTTTGACGTATGTGTTAGAATTACAAGTTTTACACGTCAGAGGTCAAGTAATGAACCAGATTACGATTCATTTGATTACTGTAATATTTGTATGTCACTTATTTGTATGTCACTTAGCCTAGTTAACTGTTTCAGAAAAGAAATAAATAAAATAAGGTGGCTCCATTCATGTAAGTTTTGAATTATCGATTCATATTTCCTGCACAGGCAATAGTATAATTGGACAATTGAATTATCGCTCCTGTTTCCTGCACAGGTAATAATTGCACAATTAATTTTTTCCAAATATGGTCACGACCAGGATAGGAAAAGGGTATACTGAGATGTGTTGTTGGTTAAGTGAAATATAAGTTATCTGGCGTTACAACAACCAAGGTCATCGTCACGGGAAAACAAGATATTGAATAATTTAAAATCTTTATGAACTCTTTCACCCTCACTATCAAATAACACTTCATAAAAACTATGAAGCGGAATTTTAAAAATAAAATTTATCATTTATGAAATCATAATGAAGTAATAAAAGTGCTAGGATATTATGAATAAGTAATTAAAGCCTGCTATTGACTATACATTATATTTTGTGGAGTCTAGCTCCCTCTATAAACTTCAAAAACCACTACGTTAAAATTAATTTCTCTTGGGGTATCAGGGCCAGGAAGTAACATTGCCATCGCCAAGGTACAAAGACTGGGGCAATCAGCCGGTGTCATTTGGAAAAGGGGACTAACAATACGAAAGAGAAGAGCTGATAAAACTGTTTAAAGTTGAATAGTTCTTCAATATAGTGTTTGTAGAGTGAGCGCTTGGGAACCAGGAACCCTCTCAGGGTTCCAAGACAGGGACATTCAGCCAGCAATGGTCGTACGTAGAGGAAACGCCTTCTTCTTGAGGTCCCCAAGACAGGGACATTCAGCCAGCAATGGTCGTACGTAGAGGAAACGCCTTCTTCTTGAGGTCCCCAAGACAGGGACATTCAGCCAGCAATGGTCGTACGTAGAGGAAACGCCTTCTTCTTGAGGTCCCCAAGACAGGGACATTCAGCCAGCAATGGTCGTACGTAGAGGAAACGCCTTCTTCTTGAGGTCCCAAGACAGGGACATTCAGCCAGCAATGGTCGTACGTAGAGAAACGCCTTCTTCTTGAGGTCCCAAGACAGGGACATTCAGCCAGCAATGGTCGTACGTAGAGGAAACGCCTTCTTCTTGAGGTCCCCAAGACAGGACATTCAGCCAACAAGTGTCGTACTTAAAGAAAAACCTTCTTCTTGAGGTTCCCAAGGCTGGGACATTCAGCCAAGGGTCGTACTCGGAGGAAACGCCTTCTACTTGAAGTCCCCAAGACTGGGACATTCAGCCAGCAATGGTCGTACGTAGAGGAAACGCCTTCTTCTTGAGGTCCCGAAGACTGGGATATTCAGCGATCAAGGATCGTACGGAGGGGAAAAGCCTTCTCAGGTTCCCAAGACTAAGACATTCAGCCAGCAAGGGTCGTACAGTCCAGAGAACCAAAGGCAAGCTTCGTAAAATGGTCAATCTTCTCGTGACATAAAGTTGTCGTCCTCTTTTATGGTAAACAATTATATTTCGTCGGAAAGTTCGTCTGGTGATTTCCAGTATTTTCTGCTTACCACAAGTTACATCTGTTGTCTGTTCCCAATGTTCCTAAACTTTTTTCCTGATGGTATGAAAATGATCACTGTGCTTCAGATGAATTTCCCAAGGAGAATTATTTATCACTGGCCACTTGGCTAACTCGCGCAGGTACCCAGCTCTAAAACACTAAGCTCAGAGATAGTTAATAGAAGAAAATAAGAAATCTTTGCGTAAAAAGCTGGCGACTATTTGTGGTGGCTGAGAGAATCAACAGACCAATTATCTTTCGTAACAGCCACCAAATTAAAGTGCAAATTCCGTTTTAATTGTATATTTCGGATAACTTGACATTGAAGCTCCCACTCGGTGATCAAACAGCTAACGGCTTCTCTGTGGTTGTATGCCATATGCTGCAGCTGACCTAGAGATCGAAAATGCAAATACGCTGTCAATAAATTGATTCGCCCCGAAATTATCATACGAGATCCGTTCACGGAGTCTGGCTAATGACAGCGACAGTTGCGCAGGTTAACAAACTGGTAAATCTCTTTGCACATCTCCCGTTGATAGTTTTCAAGCATCACTGCCTAACCCCTCATCCCCAAAAATTCCAGCCAGATCTCTTTGTTAGCAAAAATAACAGGATATAAATGGAAATTCGGTGCAAAGACAAGGACCGTCACCCTTTGAGATATTGGCTGATTTAGACCTTTCCAACCTCATTCAACACAAGCTCTCACTCATGAGGAATCTAGATATGACTCCTAAAAACCATTCATGAGTCCTTTAAGACTGATATCTGTAGTAAGCCCTAAAATGTGAATGACAGAAAAAGGTTGAAGCTACTGGGACGGACTAGATTATCATACTTGGTATAAGAAGGACTGAATGGAAATATGGAAATGCGAGGATGTAGTAAAACAATTTACACCCGGTGAAAAGATCGATCAGCAAGGTGCTCTGAGATGGTTTGGTCATGTTGAGACATTGGAAGTAACAGGCTGCGAAACGAGTGTATAATTAGGAAGTGGAAGGAGGAGAGGAAAGCAGAGGAAGGAAGACTGATCAACTGTGAAAATACTGGCTTTAGTGATCGGAAAATGAAAGCTTGAGTATAATTTGGAGATGAATGACGCAGTGTGTTGGGGGGGGGCCTCGACGCGCTGTTGGTGAGTCTTCGATTAAGTATATGAAGCAGCTAATATAATAGAAGGTTTCCTTGATTCATTACGCAAAGAAACACCACATATCAGGGGAAATGGATTTGGAGCTTTATATATATATATATATATATATATATATATATATATATATATATATATATATATATATATATATATATATATATATATATAATGTATATATATGGTGTTTATGTGTGTGCGTGTGAATTTTTGTTATTTATACATGCATGACATTTTTATATTCACAAATATTAAGCCCAATAATCTAATATCAAACTCATTATACTTTGGGAATAACTTACACAAAGGGGAGTTATAGTTGACAAGTATAAGTGTATATATATATATATATATATATATATATATATATATATATATATATATATATATATATATATATATATAAAGTGTCATAGTAATTATAGATGAATTCACATATATCATACTGACCACACACGACAGACTGGGTCACTAAGCTACGTGCATTTTCAATCTGACGTTACAGCGTTCCAAAAACAACTTGAAGTGTAAGGAATGTTATTATTTTGCTTTGCTGATGGGATGAACTACAAGGTAGCGGTCTCTTGGCCCGCCAGGCAAGAAGAAGAAGAAGAAGAAGAAGAAGATCGGCTTCACCGAGTTTCGAAGCGGGAGATATAACCCGCTTAGTTGGTTGGCAACGTCGTCGAAGAGAAAACGCGGCGAGACAGTCTTCTCGGGAGCTATAAGTCTGAAAGAGTGTGCGAGCGTGGCCTAGTAGTACCATTCCGTTTCCTTTGAAGTTCTTCTGCGTAAGGATTTCAAACTCGACCTTTATAAGCAGAAACTGGTAATGAATATTGCTTGGCAGGACAAGTATACTGTTTTGGGTGTTAATCAGGCAAGTAAATAGTGATATACGATGTGATTCTCATTTGTGGAGATGCCAGACGAGATCAGGTCAGCTCATGCAACGTCAAGCAGCGATCTTCCTCGCATTGTTCTGAACTCTCGAGTAAGTTTGACTGTTTCCTCCGTTTTCTTTTGCTTATTATTTGCTTCAGCTTATTAAAGAGAGAGTGTATGGATGTGTGTGCTCATTTTTGCCACTTATTATTTTTGCATGTAAGTGATTGCGTTCTATACTTGAGAATACATGAATTTAGGATTAGCAATGAGTATCATACCATGGATACAAGCATTCACAATATATATATATATATATATATATATATATATATATATATATATATATATATATATATATATATATATATATGTGTGTGTGTGTGTGTGTGTGTGTGTGTGTGTGTGTGTGTGAAGACATTTGCATACTCTTACAATGAAAGGAACAACAAGGCATGTGGCATCTGCAACTGAAAGGAAACTGTGATGTGTGTTTGGAGATGACATAAATGAGTTCCTTATGTTAAATGGTATGAAGATTTATTTCTTACTGGGGAAAACAATAAGACACCGTAAGCATAGCGGGAGACAGGTTACTCGCGAATACTGGACTGGGAATAGAAGCAATTTAACGGTAGATTCCGAGAAGTAAATATTTTTTTTTTATTTCTCTTAATGGAAAAGAAGAGAATGACAGACCATTCCTTTCATCATATTGACGAAGATGAGTGCTTTTGAATTAGATGGTCTGTCTATGAGAAACAACGAAGTAATGAAGAAGGAATAATTCCTGAGAAATATGAATAATGTTCTGGAGTGGTTAAACGTTTGCAGTTCGTACTTATCTCCCACTGAACGAACTCGGTTTGTACTTTGTAACTAGGCCTGAGAGTTTAGTCATCTCACATTCTTTCTGTTTTTCATATACAATTTGAGTTTCAGTTTAGTTGTCAAATATATTTATATATATATATATATATATATATATATATATATATATATATATATATATATATATATATATATATATATATATTGTCAGGAGTGAGGGGCAGGGCAAACAGAACAGCAGTCCCTTCCCGCCATAGTGCTACAAACAGATTTCCCCTTTTTCAATAAGTTCAAATGCAATGTCTTTTGTTAGGAGGGCTTTGATGGTGTCATTAGTATATAAAAAAGCTTGATTTTCCTCAGATG
Organism: Macrobrachium rosenbergii; assembly: GCF_040412425.1. Classification (NCBI taxonomy): domain Eukaryota; kingdom Metazoa; phylum Arthropoda; class Malacostraca; order Decapoda; family Palaemonidae; genus Macrobrachium; species Macrobrachium rosenbergii. The sequence continues at coordinate 9,413,520 of NC_089799.1, forward strand.
AAGAAGGTTGACCTTTGCCATTTCAGTCGATGGGATTAAAGACTCGACATTTTTCCCTCGGAAGTTTGACGACTACCTTTTTGCTTGTATGAAGGAGATTCCTGGTTCCCATTTCGATAAAGGAAGTGCTGGAATTCTTATAGCATTGTTTCCCCTCAAGAAGTAAGAAACGGAATAGAATATAGAATTTAGGCTAAAGGTCAAGCGCTGGGACCTATGAGATCATTCTGCGCTATAAAGTAAATTGAGGGTAGAAAGGTTCTAAAGATGCAACAGGAGGAAAACATCGCACCTGCACTATGAATCAATTACTAGGAGAGGGTGGAAAGTAAGATGGAAGAAAGAGAATATGAACGGAGGTAGAGAAAAAGGAATGGAACGGGTCGCAGCTAGAAGCCGAAGGGACGCTGAAAAGAACTTTAAGTAATGCCTACAGTGCACCGTATGAGGTGCACTAACGGCATTAACTCCCTACGGGGATCATAGGTGTAAGTTACTAATTCGTGCAAATAAGACCTAATTTGCAGTTCGTTGTGTCAGCAAGAGAACTGTGATCATTATTCATCAAATATCGAAAATTTCTTTTACAGTGGTGACCTCTGGAGTTAACGTAAACGTCATTACAATTGTTACTGCTGCTGTTGTTTGTTATGGTTGTTGTTTTCCTTCGTCTTTTTGTTCTTCCTGTGACGTTAGCTCTTGGCTTTTGTATCGTGATTATACTCTGTGAATACTGGGCTTAGTTTTGGAGCACCCACGATAATGGTAAGTCTTCACCTCATCTTTCCACTTTTATATATAAACATAATTTGTTACGACAACAGGAGTTTTCAGTTTCTTTTGCTTTATTGTCGAGACGTTAGTTTGCAGATGTGGTGAGAGAAATATATAATTAAACAGAAAAAAATATATATATTCTGGAGTACAGAAAAAATCAATTACTACCATTAGATGCAGTTAGATTTCACGAAATAACTCTTAGCAAACAACTGATATTTTTTTTACTGATTATTCCCGCGTCATAGAGAGAGAGAGATCCAAGCCATCGGTGTGTTAGCTCATAAGGATGACTCAGCATATTATACTCCTTTATGAGGTCCGGTTAACTCTTCTCTAAAATGACAAATTCTTTTTCACCCATAAATACACAGCTTTCTTTCCCACGACCCGCTTATTTGTCTGTATGTATGTCTGTCTGTCTGTCAGCCGTTCAAAATCTACCTGACCTTCTACAAGCAAACCGGAGAGTCATGGGGTGGGGGTTGTGTGTGTGTGTGGAGGTTAAGGTCTTTCTAACTGTACAGTGATGCTCTCTCGATACCCCGAGTCCCTGCCCTGCGTATGTCTGGTTAACCGCGCTAAGTCATGAGGTCACAATCTGTAAACTCAATGTACTTGCTGAGGGAGCACAGGGTCCTACTGTACATTGGTAAATTTGAGGACACGCCTAGAGCAATGTTCTGATTTTTTTTTATTCTTTATTGAATGATATCTGAGCATGCTTGCGTACGATTGTAACTGCGTAAGGAAATTAGGCCTCTAGCTATTTAGGTCAATTGTAGCTTGTCGCCTCATTAAGCACTGAATTCCTTCATCAGATCAATCAATCTTTGAAACTCTAGATTGGGAGAGAGAAATCCACCTCAGTCGGTAACTTTTAATCAAGGAAATGTTCCACGTCTTTTGCTAAACGATTATTATTAGTGGTTAGTGTCCAGTGACTCAAAAGAATACAATTTGTTGTCCAGAAAACGTACGTGCCGAGTTGTGGAGGTTTTAGCTGAAGGCTGTGTTTACAGTACGCCATGACTACAGTATTTGTTGAACGTCAATAACAGAAACACAAAAGTGGAATGGAATGGAATGGCATGGAATATAGAATTTAGGTCAAAGGCCAAGCAAGGGAAATAGAGAGTAGAAAGGCTTGAAAGGTGCAACAGGCGGAAAACCTCAAAGCAGTTGCACTATGAAACAAGTGTTAGGAGAGGGTGGGTAGCACGATGGAAGAGAGGGAATATGAATGGAGGTCTAGTACTAAAAGGAATGAAAGGGGTTGCAGCGAGGGGCCGAAGGGACACTGCAAAGAACTGTAAGTAACACCTACAGTGCACCGTGTGAGGTGTACTGGCGGCACTAACCCGCAACCGCCCCCCCCTACGAGAGAAACACAAAAGTACACAGGAAATTAATTTCAGAAAAAATCCAAGATTCATTTCAGAAAACATCTTGTCCAAGCAAAACTTTACAGGAAGGATTCATGGTAGAAAATGAATCATCAACAGATCAATAAATAAAGAGAGGCATTGGATGAAAAATTGGTAACTTGATGTAGAGCGTTAATCTTGCAAAGGGCAAATTTTTTTTATATAAACGTCCAACCCTACTCACTGAAAATATTTGAGCAACGGGTCTGCTTCTAAATAGTGAAATTTTCATTATGCCATTGTTGTTTTGCTGGAATTTGGAAATGTAGATGCAAATCTTTCTTCTAACACTCAGCCCAAAATAAGAAGAATGAAAATCTTCGCAATGAATCCGGCGTTCAGATATTTCTTCGTAATTAGTCCAGAACAATCAATTTCCATCAGGTTTCAACGACAGATCTGAAAATAATTCCGGGTTTCCTTCGCCACTTTCCAATCAAGAGTGATTACTTTCGGTCCGCGATTCCTCAACGGGAAAAATGGTCTATAAGCCATTCAGTTTTCCCTTCAAGAAACGTCATCAGAGATTTTGCTAAGTCACTGTGTTTACTCGTGTGATATCGGGTGTGACTTTGCCAGATTTTTCTTGAAAACTGAAATCTCTCTTTCAGTTCTCTTCTACCATATATGTTTCATGCGATTCGTTATTATACACTTTTATATATATATATATATATATATATATATATATATATATATATATATATATATATAAATATGCAGGTTATATATATATATATATATATATATATATATATATATATATATATATATATATATATATATATATATGTGTGTGTGTGTGTGTGTGTGTGTGTGTGTGTGTTTTTAATGAAGATCAAGACTCCGAGATTAGTATGGAAGGGACAATGTTGAACCGAGTAGAAAAATTAAAGTATCTTGGTTCGACAGTGGCTGATGATGGAAATTTGGATGTAGAAATATCACACAGAGTGCAGCCTGGATGGAAAAATTGGAGAAAGATGTCAGGTGTCTTGTGCGACCGCAGAATCTATATAAAGGTTAAGGAAGACTGTATAAGGTAGTAGTGAGAACAGCTTTGATGTATGGAGCAGAAACATGGCCGGTAAAAGAGTGCAAGAGAAGAAATTGGATGCAGTAGAGATGAAAATGCTCAGGTGGATGTGTGGAGTAACAAAAATGGACAGGATCAAAAATGAAAGAATAAGAGGAACTACTAAAGTCGTAGAATTATCAAAGAAGGACCAGGAAAGAAGATTGCAGTGGTATGGCCATGTGATGAGAAGGGATGAGACACATGTAGGGAGGAGAGTGATGCAGATGGAGGTGCCTGGTGGGAGAGCAAGAGGAAGACCAAAGCGAAGGTGGACGAAGTAGTTAGAGAAGATCTGAGAGGAAAACAGTTGCCAGAAGACGATGTGTTTGACCGAGCCAGGTGGAGGAAAGCTGTCAGAAACATCGACCCCACATACAAGTGGGAAGAGATGCACAGAAAGAGGTGGGTGTGTGTGTGTATATAAATATATCTATATATGTATACATATGCAAACACACACACATATATATATACATAATATATTTATATGCATTATATATATATATATATATATATATATATATATATATATATATATATATATATATATATACTGTATACACACACATTATATATATATATATATATATATATATATATATATATATATATATATATAATGTATATAATGGAAACAATAAAAGAAAGAACATAACAGATAATACAATATCTAGACACGCCGCATATGAAAACTAACAGATATCAATTTTAAGAGTCTCTGAATACTGAACTAAACGTCAAATATGACAAGAGGTATAGAATTCTATCATACATGTGATAAGGTTTCGTTCAGTTATGTGCATGAACGGCCACCGGCCACGTTCTTACGTTTCTCCCAGATGGGAAGTTTCCGTTTGGAATGTCCGCTTTTTCTCACGTCCACTCTGGCCGTTCCCCAAGGCTTCCTGCTTTGAACAGGATCATTTGCATACACACGTGAATATATATGCATATATATTATGTGTGTGTGTATATATATATGTATATATATATATATATATATATATATATATATATATATATATATATATATATATATATCCGTATATAAATGTTGGTGCGCATATACACTCACTAGGCCTATAGGCCTATCAAGAATGTTGTGCTAGAATCCAGTACAGGCTTAAGTCAGAGAGAAGCTTCACGAACGAGGCTAAAGAATACACTGAATGTGGTTAGGATCGTTTATCGTTCATTTGTTTAAACGATTCTAGAGAAACGCAATGTGTTAATGATCTCGATATATGCTGGCGTGCGTATACCCTCACTAGGTCTAAAGCAAGAATATTATGCTACCCAGTACATGCTCGAGTCACCAAGAAACTTCATGAACGAGGCCAAAGAAGTCACTAAATGTGGTTAGGATCGTTTATCGTTCGTTTGTTTAATCGATTCTAGAGAAACATATAACTCACTAGGCCTAATGCAAGAATATTGTGCTACCCAGTGCATGCTCGAGTTACCTAGAAACTTCATGAACGAGGCTAAAGAAGTCACTGAATGTGGTTAGGATCGTTTAACGTTCGTTTGTTTAAGCGATTCTAGAGAAACATATAACTCACTAGGCCTAATGGAAGAACATTGTGCTATCCAGCACATGCTCCAGTCACGAAGAAACTTCATGAACGAGGCCAAAGAAGTCACTGAATGTGGTTACTGGTTAGGATCGTTAATCGTTCGTTTGCTTAAGAGATTCCAGACAAACACAATATGTGTTAACGATCTCGTCACTAGCGTTTGCCAGATGCCTTCTCCTCTCGCCACCACCGTCATGGTCAAATAATGCTGCTTTTTATCTTCAGGGATCGATGACTTCGCCATATCGTTCGGGTGGTTGCAGCCTCTACTTTGGAGTTTGCAAAGTTTAGCTCGACCATTTACCTTTTCTTAAATTTATTTTTGTCCTTATTTATCCTATTTTATTTTATTTTTTCAGTAATCGGACCTGCTCATTAACGCGTGCTGATTATAGCTACTGCGACAGTCATGAAAATATAAAAAAGAAATTGAAGGTAACATATCTATGCGTTGCTCATTTGCGGTAATTACTCGAAAAACAGACCCACTTATTAGTGATTTGTTATTAAGAGTTTCACGAGGTTAATATCATATAATTATGTCATTACGAAATGTGAACATCCATTCTCATCTTTTGAGTGTAATTCGGTATTTGTTCAGCTAGAAATGATTACGCTTGCATTCTTTTTTTTTATGAATAACGCATTTAATTTAACAAACGAATATTATGTATGAAAATTTTTGCGTATATAAATACGGAGTATTTATCCATGCATATCTCTCTAGAAAAGGACAAGATGTGGGCCAGCGGGGATCTTTGGACTCAGCCTAACTAACCTAGACTATAGGAGAAAGGAAATATGACGAATAATAGGTGCGTGAGTATGAAACAGATTTCTGCTAAATGGGGAAGTAAGCTTAAGAGAGAGAGAGAGAGAGAGAGAGAAGAGGGGACAAATGACCCACAAACGAACAGTTTTTCTCCGCTCTGCCGTTAGACGATCTGAAAAACCTGCTCGGGATGAGTTTTAGTCCCTTAGGCCGATTCACCTCGGTTTCTCGGTCAGTAGTGCTGAACTCACTCTGCCCGTGGTATCGAATGATAGTCTTATTTTGCTTTTAAAATAAAGAATGTGGCTTTACATCAGGTTATATACTCTTGAAGATCCACTGACCTCTTTACGCCGACCTTCTATTATGGCTGGAAACTGGAGAATCTAATTTAGGTGTCATAATTATGAAATGAAGTTAGTTGCGTCTATAGCTGTATTGCTTCTGTGTTAGTTATGTGATACACAGTGGTCAAGTATGATTTTAGCTGGGTCACACATTGTCAATTAACGACAGTAGTAACGTACAAATACACATACACAGAAACACACACACAAACGCAAACAGATTGCAATTGTGGAAAAGTTGTTCAGTAATATCAGTTGCATTTTAGAGCGCCATCATTCATCTTAGTGAGTGTACCTTTATTTTTTTTTTTTTTTAACTAGAGTACACCGTTCTCCAAAAATGGAGAAAATCTGCTTCCGCCAAGATTGATTTCACAGTTACTGGTCAAAACTGTCAAAAACAGATGGCGTCTCTACAAGAGGAACTGTAAATTACTGTTAGTTTTTAAAATGACATTGATTCTGCACACATGCTGTCACATACAAGAGAAAAGTGCAGCTTCATAAGTGCATTTGCAGGTAATAATAAGACGAGGAACTGTAATTATAGCTCTCTCTCGCCAAAAATGCTTGATACGGACCCAAATGGTAAGGTTGGTCTAAATGAGAGACCTAATATACCCTTGCGTCAGACCCACTTTTACACCAAACCACTCACTCTCCGTCAACATATTCTAACATGAAGTAGCTCTTCGTTGGGTGAGTCGGTAGAGCTACGGACTGTCACTCGATGGGCCGGAGTTCAATTCCCCGGCCGGCTGATGAAGAGTTAGAGGAATTTATTTCTGGTGATAGAAATTCGTTTCTTGCTATAATGTGGTTCGGATTCCACAATAAGCTGTAGGTCCCGTTGCTAAGTAACCAATTGGTTCTTAGCCACGTAAAAAAAGTCTAATCCTTCGGGCCAGCCCTAGGAGAGCTGTTAATCAGCTCAGTGGTCTGGTAAAACTAAAGTATACTTAACTTTTTTTTTCTAACATGAAGTCTTTCGAATAATGCCCTGAGAAATTCATCATTGTTACATTACTGTATCTGAGATAAGTCACGCAGTTTACACGTTACTCAGCTACATGAGAGAGAGAGAGAGAGAGAGAGAGAGAGAGAGAGAGAGAGAGAGAGTTATGATAAGCATCTCTATTCGACAAGTGATGAAAAGTCTTACACCACAAGCAATTCAAACTTTTTTTTTTTATTCTACGGAACTTTTTGACAAAGGATCATTGTTCTTCTAGACTTATTCCTATTTTAATTACGCTCCTAATAGTGCTATTATCTCATCTTTCAAAGTAATTACCCTAGTAACCTTTACGCTCTTTAATTCCGTTCGTCCTTTCAGTAAATAACAGTTAAAAACGTGGTCTTTATCGGATGCCCAAGTGAAGTAGCACTAAACAGTCATCCGAAGTCACTGCACGAGCGATGATAAATGTACTTGGTTTCTGTTCGTGATCTTGACCACAAGTGCGATCCACCTCTGGTATTACTCCAGATTCTAATTACCTGCGGTAAAATTCCAGTTTAGGCAAGTTGTCATCAATCTCATAACCTCAAGGGGTTAAAACTTGTCTCAGCCTAATTGGCTAGAATCGTAACGTTTGTAAGTGGATTAGGCCAAAGTCGCGAGCTGATTCTTTTTTGTGAATCTTCGGCTCGTTTTCTAAGAGTACGTCACAACAACAACAACAACAACAACAACAACAACAACAACAACAACAACAATAATAATAATAATAATAATAATAATAATAATAATAATAATAATAATAATAATGTAGATGACAAAAATAACTTTTGAATACGCCTCGACCAATTTGCCGTAACAGTATTTCTGGAGACAAAAACTGTTAATTATTTTAGCGAAAACTTGATTGGAATCCAATTTAACAACTTGTTAGTTCCAATTTAACAAGTACCGAGTCACGTGACTTAGTGTTTTAGAAGCTGATGTTCTCGTGCATCTGTCTCCAACTAAATGATTCTTTTCCCTTTTTCACTGTTCCCTTCTCGCTTGTTACTTCACGTATTTTAAATATGGCTCCTTTCGAAATATACTAGATTTGGACCCACTGGTTAATGCTAGTGACTCGATTTTATAAACCTGACATCATTATACGGCAAGATGTCTCCTTGTGTCAGATGGCTGGGGAGATATCAATGCGCCTAAAGTAGGATTCACTGGTAAAATAACGTAATCGGTCTACGATGATCTTTTCCCTCCATGAGTATAACTTGTTATCAATGGTTAAAACAAAGTTACGTAGTTGTGAAGGATAACACCTCACTGAACTATGAATTTGTTGGTGAAGTAAATCATTAAATATGTATATTCAAACCTCGCAAGATTACACCCCCATTAACGCCTATTTGTAACGCACCACCTTCATTCATTTTATCTTCCAAATTTAAATGGGCACTGTATGTATGTATATGTGTATGCACGTATGTATGTATTCAGAATATAAGCAATATTCCTCACCTGCCTTCGTGAAATGGTCCAACTCGTTTCTCAACCTCACTGTGACAGCGATATCCACCGCAATCATAATTGCTGGCCGCCCATTACTCACTTCCTCACCTACTTCACGAAGACCGCTCCAACGATAATTCTATCGCCATTAAACGTACCGGCGGCGGCGGAGACGGTACAACCGTACAAGGAGGGAACGGACGATGGCGAGCTTTCTTCCAAAAGCCGTTAGAGTGAGTAACGGTACCTTTTTTAAACGGAGCTCCGCGCCAACAGATGGCGCAGCTCTTGTTGAGTGGAGGCGTGGACACTCGACTCCATTGCCGTTACCACTGCGATGCACAAAGCGCCAACCGTTTCACGCCTTCATTGCACTCGTGGCTCACGCCTTCACTACTTGCTGTGAGAGGGGAAGTCTTAATGAAAGCTTAGATAACTGATTAATCAGGTCCTTTAGTTGTTTTCGTGACTGCTTATCTCTTTTGGAATTTCGACCCGCTGTTTATCTAGGCCTACTTAACGAATGCTAGGCCTAACTATTTTATTTGTCTCCGGGCTATTCGTGTAATGCATATAATTTCTGCTGTAGGATATCATTTATGAAATAGTTTTCGGTCTGTTTTTTCCTCGTTAGTGATAGTTTAATGTTCATGCTCATTCCTTTAATGATTTCCAAGAATTAGAGGAATTTATTTCTGGTGATAGAAATTCATTTCTCGGTATAATGTGGTTCGGATTCCACAATAAGCTGTTGGTCCCGTTGCTAAGTAACCAATTGGTTCTTAGCCACGTAAAATAAGTCTAATCCTTCGGGTCAGCCCTAGGAGAGCTGTTAACCTGCTCAGTGGTCTGGTTAAACTAAGGTATACTTAACTCACTGCTGCATGAACCTTACGGTTCACTGTCGTATGTCAAAGCAGGATTTTTGGGTTTGATGGAATTCAGTGAAGAATCTTTGATGCTGAACAATTTTCAAAAAGAACAGTGATGTGTTGAATATTTTAATTTTTAATGCTTATACGCGCGTGTGCACAAGCAGCTATGTTTTTAATATACTCCTAACCGTCCGTTTGAACACACTTGCGAAACAATGCACTATACATGAACATCATAGAAATACACGTATGGATATATTTATGTTTTATGCTCTCTCTCTCTCAGCATATACAGTATATATATATATATATATATATATATATATATATATATATATATATATATATATATATATATATATATATATATATATATATATGTGTGTCAATATTTATATGTCTGTGTGTGTAAAGAGTGAACGAGCAAAGAAATCCTAATCATATGAATTAGATTCCAGCTCAAGTTATAATTAAGCCATCATAATCGAGTTTTATCTATAAACTGTATTAATTCAGCAACGTCTTGTCCATCTAACGTAATTCACGGTCATTAAAGAGATTTATATCTTGAGGCCCAGAAGAACCGAAAGAAGAAAGGAAGAAGATAGCGAAGAGAATGAAGCAAATGCGAAACTGTAACTGGGTAGAAATTTTTATTTTGGGGAGTGGAGTGCAGTGACGCAGACGAGTTTTCCGTTATTGTTACCTCAAGTTATGCAAGTCTCTGTGAGAAAAAATTTATATATGAAATTGGTAATGTTATATCTTTAAGGTTTATAATCGTACAGGAGCGATATATTTTCATTATTTTATCATTTATATTTGATTCTTTTGGGAAATGAATATTTTCACGCAAGGTGAAATCTAAAGATAGATAAAAATCTACGAACGTTAAATCTGTTTTTAGGTTCAAATAAAGTTATGAACTAAAATGCACAAAGGAATTAAGCCAAATTATCTGTGTGCAGTTCAAACAAGGTATAAAAAATATAAGAAAAGGCTTCCGTTTGATAGTCTAAGTTACTCTCTAGACCTTGGTCTAAGTTTTGTCTGTTCAAACAGCCAAACTCATCAGATCATGTATAACGTATTGGATACTATATCAAAAGAAGAAAATATAAATCATGGGTCATCATTAGTACTACTTTACAACTCCCTGAAGACAGCGTGCTATTGTTGAAGAGTGACTTTCAAAATTCACAGACTACATGGAAAGCCAATTCACAAGTGCGTTTGACAAAGCAAGAGTAATGTTGTTTCATGGTTCACTGACCTAGAAATATACTGTAAGCGTAATTGTTCTCCATGTTTAGTTTTTTTTTTTTTTTTTTTACAATATTTTCAGGAAATGAAATGAAATTCGTGAGTAGCATAGAAAAAATAATGCTTCTTTTATTAATGTAGTTTCTTCCTGACGATTTCCTCTGCTTATTATGAATAAGTAGATTATTGGTAATGTCATGAGGAATTTCACACTCATTTACGAATAGTTCACTTTCAGGTTATTTATTTCGTGTTAACTGTATAGTGGTGGGAGAAATTTTAATAATTTGTTTCTTGCATTAGAAATCGAATTTTGCTCAAGCTTTCTGAGCACAAGAATGGCAATGGTTGACTGGGTTGCCAATTCTCTCTCTCTCTCTCTCTTCACAAAACATATTCACTGAGTTCTTCTCTCTCTCTCTCTCTCTCTTCAGAATTTTGAGAAAAAAATTCTTTTTTTATTAGAGTTAAGTTTGTGAACAAAACAAATACGCTCAGATCTCTCTCTCTCTCTTTAAAATTTTATAAAACATTTCTTTTTTTTACTACAGTTAAATTTGTTAATGAAGCATATGCGCCTTGTTCTTCTCTCTAGAATTTTGCAAAACAATTGCTCGGTTTTGCTTTCGTTACCTTTCTTCTTGCATCGTTGGTTCTCAAGCACCTCTCTCTCTCTCTCTCTCTCTCTCCCTTTACAATTTTCTAAAACATTTTCTTCTCTCGGCTTCCGCAACCTTTCTTCTTTTATCCTCGATCCTCAATTATTTCTCTCTCCCTGTAGAATTTTGTAAGGATATTCTCTCATTTCCACTTCCGCAATCTTTCTTCTTCTTCCTTCCCCGTCGATCCTCAATCACTCAACGATCCTCCTCTTTCTAAATTTGCAGTATGATCGTCGATGACTGACAACGAACGATCGGAGGCGCGATCAAGATGCCAGCTCCCAGAGAACCTAAACAGAGACCCAGAGAGCCTCATGGTAGGTCTAGGTCCCACGCCTCGCCCGAGAGGCGGCAGAGACGCCGGACCCACTCCCACAGTCCTGTCAGGAGACACGCCAGGTCTCCCACTTGTCGCCACAACAGGGGCAGGAGTCCCGTGAGACATCATCCTGCGAGGACTTCCAGGGGAGCCTCACAGGTTTCCTCAACTCTAGCCACATGCTCCACTGGGCCTACGTATTCGTCTTCCATTTATGCTCCTCATAGTCACAGGTATTATGCCCTAAAATGGAAAACTGCAGTATCTGCAAAATTTTCGAAATTGAGATATGTCACCTATTGGGCTGGTGAAACACTAATACACAAGTTACTGCAGTTTCAGAATGATTCTTCAGTGCTTTATTTAGGGGGTCCCATTTGCAGTATCAGCAAAATCAGTAGTAAGGCAAGGGAAAACTGCATTATCTACCATTTTTCTCAGTTTTGTATTTTTGCAGATACTGCAGTCTTCCATTTTAGAGCAGTATTACGCTCAATGTGTGAGCAATTGTGATCCTCAGTGTTTATTGCTAACGGTAAGGTGGAATAAATGGCACCTTTTTGGCAAAATTGAACGGTTCATTGATTCTTGAGTTCATTCTGATATCTAAATCATGTGTTATGTATTTTTTTTTTATTTAAATTCACTGTAGTTTATTCAGATATTTTTTAATAGGGCCAACCATTTTCTCTGCAGACATCTTATACGGCTATGACTGAAAGTACAAAATTTGAATGGATATTGGATAGCATTGCTTCAAATTTTTGAAAGACTTGTTAATAATTTCTTCATTTATAGCTATCTTATCCTGCTGCACATATACTGTCATCATCATGTATGTTTTCGTTAGATTTATCTAAGCTCTATCTCTCGAGATACACGATGCACTGTGTCAAGGAAGGTTTGCAAATCTTATGACGTTTTGCATGTTCTGGGTCTGTCAGCATTCTACAGTTGCCTCACTCTAACCTTCTTGTCCATCTCTAACTACTTTTTTCGCTATAAAATGCACGAGATGGGCAAACAGCATAGGCAAAATAACATTTCCTTGTAGCACCCCACTCTTGACAGCAAATTCACCCGGTAGAACTCCATTAACATTTACTTTGTATTTTGATTCTTTCATACATAATCTAAATTAAGTTTACATATTAATGGAAATGCCATAATGACTAAGACCAGTTCCACTGATCTGTGTAGAATAAAATTATCTCTTGTAATAAGCAAAAGCGACAGGAAGAGGATTTATAAATTTTTTTTAGATTTCTGCACAGTATGTCTTCATTAACACAAATATCTGATCTGTACAATTCATGCCTTTTCTAAAACCACGCTGTTCTTCTCTAAGCGTTCTATTTATTTCTTTTTCTTGCCTGTTGAGGATGAACATGCTGAATATTTCTATAGCAACAGACGTAAGTGAAACGCCCAGTACTTACAATATTCAGCCAGGTGACCTGTCTTTGGTATCTTTGCTATGAATTCCAGTTCCAAATCTTCAAGGAATTTCCCGTAGGGGGGTAGCGCCGCCAGTGCACCTCATGTGGTGAATTGTATGCATTACTTAAGGTTCTTTGCAGCGAGTCTTCGGCCCCTAGCTGCAATCCTTTTCGTTCCTTTTACTGTACCTCCTTTCATATTCTTTTTCTCCCATCTTACTTTCCACCCTCTCCTGACAATAATTCATAGTGCAACTGTAAGGTTTTCTTCCTGCTACACCTTTCAAACCTCTTACTGTCAATTTCCGTTTCAGCGCTGAATGACCTCATATGTCCCAGTGCTTGGCCTTCGGCCTAAACTCTATATTCAATTCAGTTCAATTGAATCAAGGAATTTGTTTTCTCTTTCCATAGTCTGGAATTTATAGTTAGTAAACGATGTGTCAATTATCTTTCAGCCATAATCATCTGTGTGATGGTTCCATCATACCCCTGAGTCTGATTTTACCGATTATCTTGAAAATTATCTAGGAGGCTCTGAGTTCACTTTTATTTATTTATTTTTTTGCAGGGATGTCGAAGAAAGCAGCGTCACCCGTCTCATTGTAGACAGGGGAAGCAGCGAGGACGAGGAGAACAGAGAAAACAGAAGGAGAGTGAGAGAGAGAAGCGAGACGTACGTAGACGTCGACGAAGGAGATCTGAAGGAGGAGGAATTTCACCAGAAGATCTGCAAAGCTGCCAAAGTGGTGTCCGGGTTTCTCATCGCAATGGGGCTGATTTTAGTGGTAGGTGTCTTTACAGTAAATTAAGTTGCCACTGTAATCAGGAGAAGTATAGAAGAAAAATATTATTGAATTTAGTTTTAGTAAGTTGTTTGGTCACAGTATGCGGAGGTGCCAGGTACCCTCGCATTGAATTTGATCAGCAATGGGGCTGATTTTAGTGGTAGGTGTTTTAACAGTAAATTAAGTTGCCACTGTAATCAGGGGAAATATAGAAGAATAATATGACTGAATTTAGTGGTAGTAAGTTGCTTAGTTGCAGTATATGGAGGTACCAGATACCTTTGAATGGAATTTGACCAACATGACCTTGTATACCATATGTTGTGTATGCTCTAATCAGAATCTATTAGAAGCAATTGTGGCCTTGTGACCTTTTTAGTTTTACCAAGTAGCTTAGTTGCAGTGTATATAGGTACCAGATACCCTTGCATGGAATTTGATCAACATGACCTTGTATGCTAAATGCTGGGTAGGCCTAAACGGAATATATTACGAACATGTCTGACCTTTTTCCTTGCAGTTTTACGTGATTATCACCACAATCTTAGGAGAATCGACGCCCCTGGACATCTTTGATTTCGAATACGAGAAGGAGGAGGTACTCGGTCGTGAAACGGGCACCGGAAACCGAGACCTCAAGATCGAACTGCCCAATTTGGTCTTCGACAAAACGGAGCTCGAGTCGGCTGACCTCGTAACTGACAAACCTGAGGTTGGGACTGGTGAACTGTTACTCCCTAGAAAGGACTACGATGGTTTATATGACGAAAACAACGACGCGAAAATTGACGACAGTTCTGCTTTTTACGGTGACGAAAATGAGAGCGGGGACACTTCGTCTCCAGACAACGTGACGACGAACAAGGATGCCGAGGGGCGTTCATATATAGCCTACATTCCCGTTCCGCTGAACAATGAGGAAGATGAGGAGGAAGAGGAGGAGGAAGAAGAGGAAAGCAAGGAAGACAAACATTCGTCACGCACGAAGCCTTTCTTCGTACCTGTCATGATCATGCCCGGGGGAGGAATGAACCCTAGTCCTATGTCACATCCTAATCACGGGCCAAACAGGGCACTCCCTCCCCTTCCACATCCTCATCCTAACCGAGGAGGAACCCCTAGGATTCCCATCCCCCCTTTACATCAGAGGAAGCCGTCTATTCCTATTCCCCCCATTCGGAATATTCCAGGAATACCCCCAAATATTCCGAAAGGATTACCGAATCCTCAGTTACCACAAGTAAATCGGAATAACGGTGGTAATCACTTCTCTGGTTCACTTCCGCCATTACCTCCGGTTCAGAATTCCGGTATTCCAGGCATTCCAGGTAATGCAAATATTCCAAATTTCCAGCACAATCCTCAAGGTGGTTTGATCAATAACGGAGTCAGCGTCCAAGGAAATGAGAACAATGGACATCTTTCTATGAACGGAAACAATGGCGGCCATTATCAGAATAACGGAAATATGAACAGGTTTCTCGCTAACAATGGATACCCTAGCTTAAATGGTGGCCATAATAATGGATTTGGAAACAACGTTCCCAATAATGTAAATCCCTTAAACAATATTAATAACGGTAACCTTCAAAGCGGCATCAACGGATTCAATAACAAGATCCCGAACAATGGAAACGCTTATAGGCCTAACAACGGCAATAGCGAAAGTGGCGGGAGATTTTCGAACGGGAATGGCTTAAGCATAGGTAGTCCACCAAATGGCGCCAACAGGATGAATTTGCCGAACAATGGAGGCGTCCCCTCCGATAACTCCAGCAACGAGATCTGGTCGTCCTTGTTCGAGATACTGAAGCGCCGTTCGGGAACTGCGGCGCCTTTCAGCAGTTCGGGATCGACAGGAAGAATGAACGGAGGCAGCATTCCAGGCCCTTTTAGTCTCCCTACCCGGCGGGAGAGTACCCCGAATCCCCCTCCTCCATTGCTCCCGAGTGACATGCGTCTAAGACCTCGACTGCTTCCAAAATCGCGAATGTCTGGACCACTCCCAAGACCGTTTCCCCGGTACAGATATCGACTGCCACCCATCCCTCCGCCTCCTGGAATGCCCATTGTTCCAAGAAGGACTCCCCCTAGGCCTATGCCAAAACCCCCCAAGGAATATCAGTACCCGAAGGATTCGACCAGCATTCAGGACATCATCAAGTTCATGAAAGAACGCGAGAAAATCCAGCAGAACGGCAACCAAGGGACCGAGGTTCACGTTTCCTATGGGCCTAGCGATAGTGGCGACCTCATCATCGGAGACCAAAACCACATAATTGGGGATAATCCTTTTGGAGACACGCTAGACCAGTATACCAACTCGGGAGGTCCTTCAGATATCATATTTGGGAGTGACCCAGTGTCCGGAAACACAGTTCCGGGCGGAGGGAACAATTTTGGTGGAGAAGGAAACCAGGGTAATACCCATATCACATTTGGGGGTGGAGGAGTGCCTGTGCATAACAGAGGTAATAATTTCAATAATGGCGGTAACTACAACAACGGCGGGGGTAATTTCAATAATGGAAACAACAATAATTATGGGAACAACCCCAGCAATAGCGGAAACAGTTTCAATGTGCACAACAACAATGGCAATCAAGGCAGCAACAATTACAACAGTGGGGAAAATAATTTCAGCAATGGAAATAACTATGGTACTCGTGGTAACAATTACAACAGTGGGGAGAATCAATTTAGCAGTGGAGGCAGCAATTACAACAATGGTGGCAGTAATTACAACGGCGGTGGCAATAATTACAACGGTGGTGGTAACAGCTATAACAATGGCGGGAACTATTTTGGCGGAGGAAACAAACCCCCATCGAATACCCGTGACCCAAGTTTCGGCAAATCTCGCCCTTTCAACATCATGTTGGATGTCTATCCTATGGACGTCTCGCAAAGTACATCCGGTTCCAGACCGTTCCAGACCAGCATCTTCTACGAAAACAAAGACAGGTTCGATTCGGGGCAGAATCAATATGGCGGGTCTCAAAGCAACGGTGGGTACTTCGGAAATGATGGAAGATACAGCAATAACAACGAGCGTTTTGCACCGGAAGAAGACGCGAATAAACACGAGATCATCCTGCATCTTAACTTGTTCTCCAAGACGCCATCCAAGTTGGGAACAAGCGGGTAAGTGTGAATTATTCTTGCCCTGGACACGATTTACCGTTTTGACCATCTGTCAATCTGTTTGCTTTCATTCTTAAACAGTGAATCTAAATGAATGAACTCATTACCAAGAATTAAATAATAATAATTCTCTGCACAAGAGAAGACATTATTATTATTATTATTATTATTATTATTATTATTATTTATTATTATTATATTATTATTATTATTATTATTCAGAAGATAAACCCTATTCATATGGAAAACGCCCACCACAGGGGCCATTGACTTGAAATTCAAGCTTCCCAAGGATATGGTGTTCATTCGAAAGAAGTAACAAAAGGTAAAGGGAAATACAGAAAGAGGAGAGCAGTTATTAGAAAAACAGATAAATTAACAAATCAATAAATAAATAAATATGTAAGTAAAATATTAAAATGCAAATTGAGTTGTATTAGGGTAGTAATGCATTTCATCTTCGCTTGAACAATGTTCGGGCTCTCCTTTCACGATATATATATGATTTTGTTCCTACCCAGGAGAAATGGAGGAAGCGCAGGTGACTTCTCGGGTCGAGCTGGGGCAGTGTCGTTGGAGATACCCCTGACAGGTCAACTGAGTCCTCTTGACATTTACAAAGCTCTCATGGCCAGGGCGAGGTCGGAAAAGCCACAGGCTCAGACGCAGTACAGACCAGGTCAGTAGCGTTCAGTTGGCACTTTTTTATTAGTAAAATTTTTTTTTTAATAAATAATTTTCTTGCGTTGTAACAAAACAATGTCTTGCATATTAATGATAAAATAGAAGATAGTCATGTTTGGTCGGCCAGACCGTAGCCCTTGATCTGAATAAGTGTCACACGAAATTACAATAAAATTATTATTTTGGGTACATTTCTATTATTACTCTATATTATGAGAACTAATAATATGAATACTGATATTGTTATTATTACTGCTACTTTGTGGGTGGAGAGTTTTGTCATAGTACTGCACTAATGAAATTTAGGTATTATTATTATTATTATTATTATTATTATTATTATTATTATTATTATTATTATTATTATTATTATTAAAGTGCTGCTTTTTAATACTTGGGAAACAAGTTGATTCTGATGCTACAACTGCAACTTGATTGTATCCATCAGCAGCCATATTGCTACAGTGACCTCCTACCGCCCTCTATCCAACAGGAATGGAGAAGAATCCTCCCGGTGAGAGAGACGACGTCGAGATCGAGCTCTTCGACGTGGAGGAGGGTCCTAGGCTCCTGGACGCCATCGAGCAGGGCCTTCGAGAGCTCAACAAGGACCTCCCTGCCCGACAAACGCTTCCGCATCGACGGCGAATCCCCGTCTCTTATCGACCTGTACGAAGCCGTGAACGGGGAAGCCATGGTCACTCCCTTCTCCGCCGAGGAGTTCCTGGTCAACCACAACCATAACGCCACCTATTCTCATCACCCCAATTACAGCAATACGGACGAGTATTTCTATTACGATTACTATGACTTCCAAGACGATGCTCGCGATAAGGACGAGAAGAC
Source organism: Macrobrachium rosenbergii (assembly GCF_040412425.1). Lineage (NCBI taxonomy): Eukaryota > Metazoa > Arthropoda > Malacostraca > Decapoda > Palaemonidae > Macrobrachium > Macrobrachium rosenbergii. The sequence continues at coordinate 9,431,985 of NC_089799.1, forward strand.
CGCTCAGTCATCCACGAGCAGATCGCTGACAAACTACGACCCCGGGCCGCATGAGCACGAACAGTTGCCAACTCCTTGCACACACAAAGACCATGACGATGGAAAATGAAGAAATGAAGTGAACCTGTCGAGCAGGAGATCATTTACAAACAGAATTCCATCTTAGAATATAGTTTCTAGCTTTACTTCAAGGGCTATTAATTTAGAAAAACTTTACTGTGAGATATGCAACATAAAGGCCTAACTGAACACAGTGTGCTAGGAGCAGCGGCAAAGAAAACGGAGCCCACTAGACACTTCGGCTAACTGTACTAGTCTTGCAAATGGTTTACTCATCACAGTATAAATATGTTCAAACTTGTTGATTAGCGTAATCTATATGGTGCCAAGCTTGTCGAAGAACCTGAAAATCTTTGGCTGGGTAAGGAAAATAATCTCGTTTGTTGCTGGTACAGTTAGAATGATATATTAGCATATTATAGCTTCGAACTTTTACGGGCATAAAGATAGGTTTTAGATATTAAATTACTGTTATGAGCATTTCTGCGATACAAAGATTGAATTGTCTGCCTTTACTGTCTCTGTTGATATGTGTGTCATTTCTCTCTATCTCTCTCCGCATATATACAGTATATATGTATTATATATACATATTTATGTATAAATATATGTATATATATACATATCTATATATTCATCTATACAAATACATCCGTACATATTTTTATGTATATATCTAGATGTATATATATACATACTATATACATATATATATATATATATATATATATATATATATATATATATATATATATATATATATATATATATATATATATATATAATTTACATTTATAATTTCATATTTTATAAATCTTTTTGTTGTATTTTTGTTGATTCCTTAGGTTGCTTATCTGTTTTTATTTATTTATTATAACCCCTTCATTACGAATAACGTAATTCTCTGAGTATCGACTGATCTACGAACAATAAAAATGTACAGAGGTAAAACTCACGTAGATGTTTTTCCTGATGATTTTTTTTTTTAAGTTTCAAGATGGCGGAGGTGCCAGATACCCATTTGTTTTTCCTAATAGCTTTTTTTTCAAGATGGCGGAGGTGCCAGACATCCATTTGTTTTTCCTGATAATTTTTTTTCAAGATGGCGGAGGTGCCAGATACCCATTTGTTTTTCCTGATTATTTTTTCCAATATGGCGGAGGTGCCAGATACCCGCTTGTTTTTCCTGATCATTTTTTTCAAGATGGCGGAGGTGCCAGATACCAATTTGTCTTGTTTTCTTTTTTTTCTTGACAAATAAAGTTATTCTTAACAAAAACAAACAAAAATAACTTATTTTGTGACGCTAGAAAATCCCCTTTCCGTAAGGCGAAAATTGCTGTTTTGCATTGAAAGAACGCTACACAAATACGCTTTATTGATTATACTTCGTATGTACAGAGATTCAACTATTTTTAATTGGCTATCAAAAATTCCTGGACAGATGGAATTACGTATTTTTAAGTTCAAACAAATATTGGAAGATATCTTCCCGGGGTGTATCAAGCAATAGTTGAAAGGGGAGTATAAGGCGGTAATAAATCAAGTTGTAATAGATTTTATTAACTATATATATAAATATATATATATCATATATATGTATATATACATATATATACTATTATATATGTTTATTATAATATATATATTTATATATATGTATATATACATATATATATATATATATATATTATAATATATATATATATATATATATATATATATATATATATATATATATATATATATATATATATATATATATATATATATATATATATATATATATATATATATTCATTTATTTATATTAATTATATATAATATATATATATATATATTCATTTATTTATATTAATTATATATAATAATATATATATATATATATATATATATATATATATATATATATATATATATATATATATATATATATATATATATAGTATATAAAACAAATGAGCATGTACAGACGTGTATTAAATTCACGTAGGCAGACCGGTTCATTCGACGTACTAATGACAACTAGCAATCTAAGTACACAACTACACAAACTACCACTATGGTATCCGGAAACTACGCTAATAATGAATGATATTGACATCGTTGGTAACTGCTACATCGTTGGTAACTGCTACTTTGCAAACTAATCATGCAATTGCTACTTACAATTGCAAAAAAAATTGCACAGTGAATAATCGTATGATTTTCTCCGTTTCCCTTGTGTTTATTTATTATGTAAATGCATTGTATAATGCATATAATACATGAAGAGCATTATAATATATAAAACGCCTCGGCTATGCATTTAAATGCTGGAAGACTGTCTGAATCTTGGCAAGATTCTGTCACTGTACAGAAAATATACTCTGTCAGCTTTTTCCCCGTCATTGTTAGTGAACGGGAAATTAGTGAAACGGTCCCGTCTGCACAGGGAAATATTTTTGTCAGGTGTTTTTCCTGTCATTTGTCTATGAATGCGAAAATTGAATGATGAATTATTTGTCATGATTTGGTTTAACTAGAGGGTGCTTAAAAGCAGCGTAATATATATATATATATATATATATATATATATATATATATATATATATATATATATATATATATATATATATATATATATATATATATATATATATATATGCATATATATACATATTTATATACATATATGCACTAATATATTTATATATACATAAAACTCTTTTGGTCATCCAGTGTAATCAACATCTGTTATTGCAATTTTTTCTTCTTTCAGTAAGATCAGAGAAGGCATTTTGACTGGTTACAGTTATGACCTAGGCCTAAAGGCGCCATTGCGACAGTTAACTGTTATCTCTGTACGTTTCTCTTCTCCTTCGTGGTTCCTTTTTCCTTCTCCTTTTCTTTCGAGTTGATGTACAGTGGCGTCACGGTGGGTGGTTTATATTTCCTGCAAAATGAATTATAAATTAATAAGGATATAATGTATGTTAGTATGGGTTAGGTACAGTAATGGAATGGAATATAGAGTTTAGGCCACAGGCCAAGCACTGGGACCTATGAGGTCATTCAGCGCTGGAAAGGAGAATGAGAGTAGGTGGGTCTGAAAGGTGTAACAGGAGGAAGATCTCGCAGTTGCACTATGAAATAATTGTTAGGAGAGGGTGGATAGCCAGATGGAAGCAAGATAATGTGAATGGAGGTACAGTAAAAGGAATGAAAGGGGCTGCAGCTAAGGGCCGAAGGGACGCTGCAAAGAGCCTTTAGTAATGCCTACAGTGCACCCCGTGAATGCACTGACGGCAATACCCCCTCCTACGGAGGTTGGGTACAGTAAGACTAATGTCATCTGAAACTCATTTAGAAAGGTGAGACATTTACTCTACTTTAGTAAACTTTATAAGATTCAATTGACGTTTTCCATTTATTCATATGAGGAAGATAAAGATATTCGCTTTAAGTAAACTTTATAAGATTCAATTGACGTTTTCCTTTTATTCATATGAGGAAGATAAAGATATTTGCTTTAAGTAAAATTTATAAGATTCAATTGATGTTTTCTATTTATTCATATGAGGAAGATAAAGATATTTGCTTTATTTAAGGAAACTTTATAAGATTCAGTTGACGTTTTCCATTTATTCACATGGGGAAGATAAAGATATTTGCTTTATTTAAGGAAACTTTATAAGATTCAATTGATGCTTTCCATTTATTCATATGAGGCAGATAAAGATATTTGCTTTATTTAAGTAAAATTTATAAGATTCAATTGATGTTTTCTATTTATTCATATGAGGAAGATAAAGATATTTGCTTTATTTAAGGAAACTTTATAAGATTCAATTGACGTTTTCCATTTATTCATATGAGGAAGATAAAGATATTTGCTTTATTTAAGTAAAATTTATAAGATTCAATTGATGTTTTCTATTTATTCATATGAGGAAGTTCAATTGACGTTTTCATTTATTCATATGAGGGCAGATAAAGATATTTGCTTTATTTAAGTAAAATTTTTTAAGATTCAATGATGTTTTCTATTTATTCATATGAGGAAGATAAAGATATTTGCTTTATTTAAGGAAACTATAAGATTCAATTGACGTTTTCCATTTACTCACATGGGAAAGATAAAGATATTTGCTTTATTTAAGTAAAATTTTTAAGATTCAATTGATGTTTTCTATTTATTCATATGAGGAAGATAAAGATATTTGCTTTATTTAAGGAAACTATAAGATTCAATTGACGTTTTCCATTTATTCACATGGGGAAGATAAAGATATTTGCTTTATTTAAGGAAACCTTGTAAGATTCAATTGACGTTTTCCATTTATTCATATGAGGAAAATAAAGATATTTGCTTTATTTAAGGAAACTTTATAAGATTCAATTGATGTTTTCCATTTATTCATATGAGGAAGATAAAGATATTTGCTTTATTTAAGGAAACTTTATAAGATTCAATTGACGTTTTCCATTTATTCATATGAGGAAGATAAAGATATTTGCTTTATTTAAGTAAATTTTATAAGATTCAATTGATTTTCTATTTATTCATATGAGGAAGATAAAGATATTTGCTTTATTTAAGTAAAATTTATAAGATTCAATTGACGTTTTCCATTTATTCATATGAGGAAGATAAAGATATTTGCTTTATTTAAGTAAAATTTATAAGATTCAATTGACGTTTTCCATTTATTCATATGAGGAAGATAAAGATATTTGCTTTATTTAAGTAAATTTATAAGATTCAATTGATTTTCTATTTATTCATATGAGGAAGATAAAGATATTTGCTTTATTTAGGTAAAATTTATAAGATTCAATTGACGTTTTCCATTTATTCATATGAGGAAGATAAAGATATTTGCTGTATTTAAGAAGACTTGATAAGGTTCAACTGATATTTTCTATTTATCGAAAAAGCTGAGTTTTCACTTAGGAGAAAATTATTGAAAATGAACAATGACTTTTTTTCTTTTAGAAGTTTATAAATTTGGAGAGATATCTCAAGAAAGTTAATCATTACAAAGCACTTCCATAAACTATTAATAGTCCTGATTTTCAAATATTAAAGATAAAGTGATGATTCCAGTGACGTAACTGATAGCTAATATTCATGTAACTGTTAGAAAAATATTGAACTAAATACCAAAGTGTTACAATTACATGACGTGTACACACACACACAAACACACTATATATGTATGTTTATTTTTTCCTATCTATCTATATATACAGTATATATATATATATATATATATATATATATATATATATATATATATATATATATATATATATATATATATATATATATATATATATATATATATAATATGACTAAGATGAAACTAGTTCTGTCTTAGGATAATAACTAAACAAGTATTCATTCTGTCAATCTCCAGTTTCTATATTAGTCTGTTATTACCAGTGAAACAAGACCTGGGAAAAAAGTACTCACGAGTAACTTGAAAAAGGGTAACCAATGATAAGCAGGTAATTCAGTTTGATGTTCAACCTCCACATTCCGTTGTGGAATCCACGCCCGTCCAGGTCCCAAATTCGCAAACACTGAAAAAAAAAAAAAAAAATGAGCCGAAGAACTGTACAGCGTATAATACTGTGTGAGCCGCGGCCCATTAAACTCTCAGCCGGCCGTGGTGGCCTGTGTTGTTGCGTTGCCGGAAGCACGTTTATCGCCAGCTTCAAATAAAATAAAAACTACTGAGGCTAGAGGGTTGCAATTTGGTATGTTTGATGATTGGAGCGTGGATGATCAACATACCCATTTGCAGCCCTCTAGCCTCAGCAGTTTTTAAGATCTGAGGGCGGACAGAAAAGAGAGGGAGTTGGAGTGGTTGGACAGCAAACTTGAAGAAAGGAAACGGGAACGGACGCAAAGAAAAAGTCTAAAATCTGGGTGCAGCTAGGGGCCGAAGGGACGTTGCAAATACCCTTAGTAATGCCTACAGGGCACCACGCGAGGTGCACTGACGGCACTACTTCCTTACGAGGGCCTCAATAATCGTTTCTTACTTGGTCAGTATTATAGGTAACAGGGCGATTTACATTTGTTTCAAGAAACATTACCTGTAGTTTACTTGTGTGAAGCGTAAGATTATTGGATGAATTCAGAACTATCAATAAATATTATAACATAATGCAAGTGTGTAAGGTTATTGAATAAAGTCAGACTTAATGAGAAATAATTGCATAATCAACAAGAATAGTGATTATTCCAAGATACAATATTCTATGGAGATATAAACAGGCGTTCCTTTAGCGTTCACCAAAGTTATGGTCACAGTCTGAGTTTTTCCTGGTCTTTCGGAGAGAGGAAGACTAAGCTAGTTCTGTTTTATATTAGGAGTTTTGGGCTATCTTATGCATGCACAGCCTCTGATAAAATGCCTGCACCATTAACGAGTGCCTGAGAAAGAAAACTTTACTGTTAACTGATTTAAGGACAGAGATCATACTACTGCTAGGTTAAAGCAAATGAACTTACAAACTGCAATCTTCTTGCCATTAAGCTGACCACCTGCTACTGTTAGACCTATGTATCGTTAGCACAAAATCTAATTATCTTACAAACTGCAACTTTCTTGCCATTAAAATGACCACCTGCTACTGTTAGACCTATGTATCGTTTGGACAAAATCTAACTACCTTACAAACTGCAACATTACTGCTACTAAGCTGACACATCTAGCCCACAGAAGCTTCACTATAGAGTAACATTATCATACTCACTCTGGCTACCTGAAGCCAGGTCATGAAATCCTTGCCATGGGCCATGTAAATGAACAGGAGATACGTGTGGCCCGACGTCTCAGGCATGAAATCTGCCTCGCACGGGTTCTGTGTATACGTTGTTCCCCGTCTCAGGAGTTCGTGGATTAGCTCTTCGTAAGGTTCCTTTTTGAGCCTGGAAATAAAGTGGTGTTGTTTCATGTGATTTAATTAAACAGTGAAAAATGATTTAAATGTCTGATTTTATGAAATTTAGGCTGTGAAGGCAAGTAATGGTGGCACTTACAGCCATTCAACGCTCAAGACAGCGAATAAGGGGGTTGGAGTGACTGGACAGTAAGACACAGATCCAGAAAAATAGATATGTAGTACAATGACTTAAAGATGGAACTGGGAGAGAACCCCACATTTGCACTAGGAAATAATAGTAAGAGATGCTAGACAGCAAGATTAAAGAAAGGAAGAGGGAATGGAAGTAAAATAAAAAGCTAAAAAAACAAGGGGTGCAGCTATAGGCCTAAGGCACGCTGCAAACACTCTTTAGTAATGCTTACCGTGCATCGCATGAGATTCATTGACGGCACATCAAAACTATATTGATTTGTTGCCATAAATCAGTGTTTCTCAACATTTTTCTGGTGATGGCCCCCTTCAATCCAATGCAAGTTCTTGTGGCCCCTCCATGCCAACTTTGAGTTCTTAACCCCCCACCCCACCCCCCATCCGTCCCTCACCTTAATACGCCTTTACCACTCTACCACAATCGTTTACTGCTTAAAAATTTCGTGACAACTAGAGAGAGAGAGAGAGAGAGAGAGAGAGAGAGAGAGAGAGAGAGAGAGAGAGTGAAGAGAATATTGAATATTTCACTGTCTGCAAAAATTACGCGGTATATTGAATCGAATGATGTTTAAACTAAACTCTAGCATGATAAACAGAATATTCAAAGCATAATAATGATTAATTTCAAAATATTACACATTTATATATTTTGTGGGTCCTAAATTTTCTGTGGCCCCCCTTGGCCGTCCCTTTTTCAAATTTGGCCTTGTGGCCCCTGAAAAAATCTCATGGCCCCCAAGGAGGCCATCTGGCCCACGTTGAGAAACGTGGCCATAAATCATCCTGACAGTTCTTTATATACGAAGAAGAAGAAATTCAAGTCTACGGGACTTACCTATGCAAATCCTTCAGTTCGACATAAGGTAAAGTATTGAACGAATGTTTCTTGAAGTAAATATCTTGGAAATAAGAATTCATGTTGAGTCCGGACGATCCAAAGTGGTAGGTTCTCGAGACATCGGGAACTATGCATTCTCTCCCTCGACGGATGTCATCCAGGCGCATCCACATGTCCCAGTCCCACATCTGGGGATGAATTTGCTTGAAAGAAAGTGTTGGAAGTGCAAATCTGGATGAGGGGTGTGGTGTTGACTTCAATAGCCTCTGTACAGTATATTGTTCTTTTGTTGAAAGTATTGCGAGGTAAAGACATTCTTCGAGGATATAAGAATGAAAATGTCTATTACAGCAAGTTGACATAATCTTTAGTCTAGTGAGACATATTTGATACCAGGTTGATAAAATCTTTAGTATAATAAGATATATCTGAACCAGACTGACTAAATATTTAGTGCAGTAAGACATCTAGCAGAACTGGGAAAATACCGTAAACATATTTCCTTGCATACATTTTGCAATGCACATATGACCAGACTTATCGACACTGAAAGACCCAAAACGTATTTAAGTGGAGTAGTCATAAGTCTAGCAAATACTCGAACATATCCGTGCGTATCCCTGACTGCTGGGTATATCGGCCTACAACCAAATTATTGTTACCTTCTCAGGCGTAGGCCACTTGGGCTCGAGTTCCTCTTTGTACAGAGACCTCTTCAGTACCCAGCCAAGTCCGGGCATGGTTTCTACTCTGTACAAGAGCGCAGGGTCGCCGCTGGTATGCTCGTAACCTTGGTCATTCCAGGCGCTGATGCAGTACACGGTGGGGTCCTCTTCCAGAAGCCTTAGAGTCTGACTGAAATAACTGTCAAGAGGAAAGCAAAAACGCTGTTATATATAACTGAATAATTATCGTTCTTTAATTTCTTGAAAATTTCAAAGCTATGTGCATTTGAATTTGCATTGTGTAGGTCTTTATGCAACTGACACCAGAGTCTGGTTACTGGTCGCATAGATGATAGACTCATGGCTCTGTTAATGGCATAGAAATACTCATAACTAATATATCAGTCTATCAAAGAAGCTCATAAATTAATGGCACATCACCTCTCAACTTAAGGCGCACCTGAAAGGCTGAACACATTTTATGCTTTGATTTCAGACTAAATGACGAAGTCCTTACCTGAAAAAGTCAGGCGAAACATCTAGGTCCTCTTCGAGGACGATTGCATAATGCGATGACGGAAAGATGTTGAATGTTGCAGTGAGAGACGCTTTGTAGTGCTGTGCTATGCGGGCATTTCTTGCCTGAAATAAGAGAAGTTTTAGAGAACATTTACAGATCTTTTTTATTAGCTAAAATCAATTAGAAACAGATTTAAAACAGCGATTGTCTGCTACTTTTTTTTTAAGGATGAAGATACGTATAGCGAGAACCAACAATACTAGACTAAATGAAACTCAAAATCATGTCATTATCAAGTCATCATTTTCCTGGACGCGTAAATGAAAGCAGTCCGTAGAAACAAGAAGAAAAATAAGAAGGACAAATAAACTAAATGCCTTTAAGATCAATAGATAAACCAAACAAAGCTCATCAGGAAATTACGATTCATTGACTCTAAACAAAAAGCGATAGCTCAAAGAACTGGCAACACCACCACTCGTTCTCTTTAATGCTTTCCCATGCACATTAACTCATCCATTCATTCTTTCTTATTCTTAGTCTCAAGAATGGAATATCAGACTTACTCCAAGAGGCGTGTGTTGTATACCCCTCAGCCCGAAGAGTTTGGTAACAGCCAGTGGTTCCTCATAATAACCGTCAATGAAGACCGTTATCATATCTGGATTAACTCCTGGAGCGGCTAAAAGTGAGCGTAAAGATCTAGGCGCATAGGCCGATAAACACAGCAGCATAGCAAAGAGAAAGAGAGAGATTAGGTTATGTTAGTCGTGACGCATATTTTGCAGGATATTTTAACACAATATTATGTATCAGACTATCCCGAAAATTTCCAAAATGACATGAAAGGGCATTGGTACTATCTGAATATCTCCTGAGTCATGGTATTATTGGTGTTTACCTGTACAGATAATGTGGACGGTTGCTGGCGATAATTGCTACAGGCACATCATGCACCTGGTTGTTCAGGAGCTGGGGAGAGAGAACGGTAAATGTTAGAGAAGGAAGATTTGGCGCTAAAATTGGAACAGAACTGAAACATCTGCCAGTTCTGTCTGAGGAGATGAAGTTATTTCGTAATAATAAATTTCTGTAGTTTTAACGTGATCCTTTTTTCAGTAAATGTAGTGAAAAGAATTAGTATTAGCGGATAAGAGAAAGGGAAAGAAACTCATTTGTTTAAAAACCATAAATCCACTCTCAAAACTGGGAAAAAAATATTAGTCTTACTGAGGAGTCTGAAATAAATGCAGTGTTTTTAACGGAGCCAGAAAGTATTTCACTGGCTAAGCTTGTTTGAAGTCTGCTCCAAGGAAAATGAAATTCAAATGTCGTTTAATTAAATAAACATCCATTAAGAGAAATACGGATAAAAATCAGTCTTAACCTTTAGAATAATTAATGTATAAAATATGAAACATTTGTAAATTCCTACGAAGAGATGATCATGAAAGTTTAAAGCGGGTAGGTCTAGCATTTACCGGCTCTGTCGTGAAATCTAAAGGCGCTGGATCCGTGCACGAACAAACGGAACCATATCCCTCAATGTGGCTGCAGAACTCGCGCCTGCGCCGATGTTCCTCTGTGTCTGACCAGTCACACTCGCTTTCTACAAAAAAAAAAAAAAAAAGAAAAATAAGAAATCGATCACACTCGCTTTCTACAAAGAAGAAGAAGAAAATGATTAAGCCATTCTGCGTGAATGTTAATTGCAATAAAAAATTGGTCAAGTATTTAAAAGCGCCTCATGCGAAGCCAATGATTTAGTACTAACTGGGGAAAATGATAGGACACTACAGAAACTAGTGAAAGACGAGACACGCATCAGTCCATTGTGCCATGAATACCAACCTTCAAGAGTTACCAGGGGTACCTCCGCTCTCAACAGGAGAGGCGAGCCCCAAGTGTTGAAGTCTGGGCTGTGTGACAGCTGTTCTCCGTACATCCTCCCACCCTTCACCCCTACAAATGCCCACATATCTCGCCAGCCCAACTTGTAGGCGTGGTTACTGCCCAAGCGTCGGAGAGCATCGCGCCCTCCGCTCTTCATCTGAAAGGTTCCTTCATCCTGCGAAAGTGAAAAGGATTCTAGGGTAATTAAAGGAAAATTAGCAAATACTCTCAGTCCTTTAAAAAAAGATATTGCAAACAAAGGTCAATGTAGAGATGGTTTGACATATTATTATTATTATTATTATTATTATTATTATTATTATTATTAATAGAGTTTCTTCGTTCTCCTAATGATTCCTTCGTCTCCACGAATCACTAGAAAAACAGAAAAACTTTATCACAAAATACATTCGTCTGGTTCGTCCATACTTTAAAATTTTTACTGAAACACACGTACTAGCGGGGGCCTCCTTCCTTAATATATTATACTAATTTTGATAAAAACCTCTGAATCTTTACATTCTCGACGCCCTACCTTGATGGCCAACACTAATATCCGTCCGGGAGAAATCATATTTAAGAAGAGAGTCATGGCCTCGTCCTCATGTGGAGAATAGGTGTCGAAAACTCTCTGGGCCATGACGGCTCCGCTCGCCTGATGCAAAACTAGCACGTGGATTCCTCGGCCTTTTCTCCCGTCACCTTCCTCAACGATCTACAGAAAGAGAGAGAGAGAGAGAGAGAGAGAGAGAGAGAGAGAGAGAGAGAGAGAATATGAGGTTGTTTTGGAGGAAATTTTTCAGTGGTTAAAGATGAATTAGAGAGAGAGAGAGAGAGAGAGAGAGAGAGAGAGAGAGAGAGAGAGAGAGAGAGAGAGAGAGAGAGAGAATGAGTTGTTTTGGAGGAAATAAAGTGGTTAACGATGAATTAGGGAGAGAGAGAGAGAGAGAGAGAGAGAGAGAGAGAGAGAGAGAGAGAGAGAGAGAGAGAGAGAGAATGAGGTTGTTTTGGAGGAAATTTTCAGTGGTTAACGATGAATTAGAGAGAGAGAGAGAGAGAGAGAGAGAGAGAGAGAGAGAGAGAGAGAGAATGAGGTTGTTTTGGAGGAGATTTTCAGTGGTTAAAGATGAATTAGAAAGGGAAGGAAATAAAGAGAGAGAGAGAGAGAGAGAGAGAGAGAGAGAGAGAGAGAGAGAGAGAGAGAGAGAGAGAGAGAATGAGGCAGTTTTGGAAAAACATTTTTAGTGATTAAAGATGAATGAGAGCGAGCGAGAGAGAGAGAGAGAGAATGAGGCAGTTTTGGAGAAACATTTTTAGTGATTAAAGATGAATGAGAGAGAGAGAGAGAGAGAGAGAGAGAGAGAGAGAGAGAGAGAGAGAGAGAGAGACGATTAATTTGGTCTTATCCTTGAAGCGCAGTTAAAAAGTCATCCAATTTTGAATTCCAATGTTAATGTGTAATCAATCATGATTATATCAATTGGGTATTTTAACTGAAACATTAATGAAAAGTTTTTGAAAATTTTATTTTATAGATTTACTTCTAATTCCCAAGATGGATATTATTCTCTTAAATGTTTTACAAAAATTATAAGGCCTTTTACTTTACATCTCATATTTCTGAGTATCATAATATTACTGCGAAGTGTTTGTAATCATATATCAGCCAAGTTATCAACAAAAGACTTCGTATTTTCTTCTTTCATATCAAACAAACGACTTATACATAAATTTTTCCTGTTTCCCATCCTTAAAATATAACCCAAGTCTTGAACCCTTCTAAGATTGGCTAATTAGAACCGAGCGTTTTTAGAAGACTCCGTTCATTCTTTATGTCCCAAAATCGAGAGTTAACTATTATGCTCCTGAGTTCTCAATTCATTTCTTCTATCCCATATTCCCACCTAAAATTTCTTTTTTTTTATAAGCTGCAGTAATTAAGGATGCATTTTACCCCAACTTCAGTAAATAAGAAAACTTTCCCTTTTGCAATAAGCTGCTCAGAAGGGTTTGGTTACTTATAACCTTGAGATAATTTACTGCAGATGAATTAGATTTGAATTATTGTAACATGCATTTCACGGCGCATTTTTAGTTTTCTGTCCGCACTTTTTCTGTCCGCCCTCAGATCTTAAAACTACTGAGGCTAGAGGGCTGCAAATTGGTATGTTGATCATCCACCCTCCAATCAGTAAACATACCAAATTGCAGCTCTCTAGCCTCGGTAGTTTTTATTTTATTGAAGGTTAAATTAAGACATAATCGTGTCCGGCAACGATAAAGGCCAGGCCACCACCGGGTCGTGGTCAGAGGTTCTGTCGCGGCTCATACAGCATTTTACCGAACCACCGAAAGATAGATCTACTTTCGGTGGCCTTGATTATACGCTGTACAGAAAACTCGATTGCGCCAAAAAAACTTCGGCGCATTTTTTAAATGTCGATGCTTGACTTTATAGGACCATTAACATTTACTTTTGATTTGATTAACCTTGACTTTGATTTAAATTTAACTTTACTTTTGTTGCAGTTAACCTTAATTTTTATTTACCTGAATATTTTTTTTCGATTATCTATCCATTCAATATCTGTTTAGTTCATTTAAGTTTTCATTTCAGTGATTCCATAACAAGTATTATTGATATTCAAAGATTCAGATATGTATATATACACATAGATATGTATATATATATGTACAGTACATATATATATATATGTATATATACAGTATATATGTATATATGTGTGTATATGCATATATATATATACATATATATATATATATATATATATATATATATATATATATATATATATATAAGAGCTTACTGTTGCACCGTCCACAGTCACACCGTCACTGAGTCTGACTTGAGACGACGTCGACGGTAAGAGTCTTTGGAGGAGACTCCTGAAGGCGGAGGTTGTTCCTCCTCCCGACGTTGACTCCTCCTCCTCCTCCTTCTCCTCCTCCCCCTCCTCTTCCTCTTCCTCCTGCTCCTTCTCCTCCATTATTTGCCTTCCCTTCGTTTCCTTCTTGTTCTTCGCTCCCTGTAAATCGAAGATGAAATTAGTTGTAGACGCGGTCATCTCTTAACTGTCTGTCTGTCTGTCTGTCTGTCTGCCTGCCAGCCTGTCTTCTGTCTGTCTGTTTGACAGCCTACCAGCCTGTCTGTCTTGTCTGTCTGTCTGTCTGCCTGTCCCTGCCTGTCTGCCTGCCTGTCTGTCTGTCTACTTGCCTACCTGCATGCCTGTCTGTCTGTCTGTTTTCATGGCTCCCTGCCTGTCTGTCTGTCTGTCTGTCTGCCTGCCTGTCTGTCTGCCTGCGTACCTGTCTGTCTGTCTGTCTGTTTTCATGGCTCCCTGCCTGTCTGTCTTTCTGTTTGTCTGTCTGTCTGTCTACCTGCCTGCCTGCCTGCCTGCCTGCCAGTCTGTCTGTCTGTCTGTTTTCTCCCTGCCTGGCTCCCTGTCTGTTTTCTGGCTCTGCCTTTCTGTTTGTCTGTCTGTCTGTCTACCTGCCTGCCTGCCTGCCTGCCTGTCTTTCTGTCTGTCTGTCTGTTTTCATGGCTCCCTGCCTGTCTGTCTTTCTGTTTGTCTGTCTGTCTGTCTACCTGCCTGCCTGCCTGCCTGCCTGTCTGTCTTTCTGTCTGTCAGTCTGTCTACTTGCCTACCTGCTTGCCTGCCTGTCTGTATGTTTGTCTGTCTGCTTTGATGTCTCCTGTCTGTCTGCCTGTCTGTCTGCCTGTTTTCCTGTCTGTCTGTCTGTCAGTCTGTCTGTTTGCCTGCCTGCCAAACTGCCTGCCTGTCTGCCTATCTGTCAGTCTGTGGGAAAATCATTTCCTTTTGTTGATTCATATTACAGTAATCGAGGAGAGCTTCTAAGTTAAGTACACCTTAGTTTTAACAGACCACTGAGCTGATTAACAGCTCTCGTAGGGCTGGCCCGAAGGATTAGATTTATTTTACGTGGCTAAGAACCATTTGGTTACCTAGCAACGGGACCTACAGCTTATTGTGGAATCCGGACCATATTATTGCGAAAAATTAATTTCTATCACCAGAAATAAATTTCTCTAATTCTTCATTAGCCGGCCGGAGACTCGAACTCGGGCCTAGCGAGTGCTAGACGACAACTCTACCGACTCCCCCACCGAGGAACTAGGAGAGCTTCTGATGCAACAAGTGTAATACTAAGGGTAAGACAGAGATCGATCATTTGACGTCAGAGTTAAAAAAGATTTCACTTCCGGATCCCAAAGTTTACCTCTTCTGGGTGACGGCGCCCTTAGCTGCCTCGTCTTGTCTACGATGAAGGACACGTTGATGAGAATCGTCACGATTAGGACCACCATCAGTCCTCCCTTTAAAAAAAAAATGGTCAGCAGAGACCACAAAGTGACCACAAATTGTTAAAAAAAAATACAGAAAAATTCTAAAATGGAAAATGTTAATAATCGTAAGAAATCATTAAGCTCATTTCGCTAAATAAAAACTAAAAGCTAAGTTAATTGTTTAAAAAGTCTACTTGAATTTCTTTATAATAAAAAATACAGGTTTGAATGATTGTGTCTTTTAGAACATTTTATTTTTTTTATTTTTAACTTTTTGTGAAAGTGAACTGTTAAAACAGTGATTATTATTACATGTGAACTGGTTATATATAGTAAGTTGACATTATTTATTCTAGATCAGCACTACTGACTTTCTTATTAGTATAAGAATGTTCTCTTTACTTTTATATAAATATATATACATATATATAATTGTATATATATGTATATATATAATTGTATATATGTACACATATATTTTTTTTTCTTTTCTAGCTATATTAATATAAAAAGCAAAATTCAGTAAGACCACATAAACGCCATTTTAAATCTGCCATCCCCACCTCCCATCCTTGACCTAATGTTAACTAGATAATTGCTGAGGAATATCACCTTAAAAATAAAATTAAATTAAATAAAAGTAAAATAAAATATATTGAATAAAAAACAAGAACTCCGCCTCCAGTAAATCTCACCTGCACCAGCTTGGCCAATCTCCGCCCTCGGGACAACAAAGGCGGCTGCCTTTGGCGCTGGAGGAGGAAGGCGCCGGCGGAGGACGCCAGCGAACGCCCGTAGACGTCTGAAGACCGAGGGACGAAGGGCGGCGCCAAGGGGTTAGGTCTCCAGGACTCCATGCCCATGGTAGGAGGTCGAGGTCATGTCACGCGGTAGCGGCGTTGCGGTTCCCCATCTGCAATTGGTGATGATTATGTTAATGGTTTAGTGTTTATTACCTCGTTGCTTGCTTGATGCAGGTATTTAATTTATTTGGTACGAATACAGGCTGGCCAAGCTCAAAACTATGTGTATGTTTACTACACACATGCGTACATCAGTACATGCACACACATACAGTATACTGTACATATATAGATATTTACATATATATGTACTGTATATATATATGTATATATATACATAGATATATGTATGTATATATATATATATATATATATATATATATATATATATATATATATATATATATATATATATATATATATATATATATATATATATATATATATATATAAGCTGTTGATAAGACCAGGATTCAGAATCTCAGTGAACATGAACAGCGCCTCTGTTCAATCTGTTGAATCAAGCAGTACACTTAAAAACTGGAAGCTCATTTGACTAGGGTAAGTCTCAGCCGAGTCGGAAAAGGCGTGGGTCAAGCAACCTCATCCAAAGATGATAGCTAAGAATCACGGGGGTAATACTTTATGTATCGGCACCTCCTCAAAGAGGATAGAGTGTATAGGCAAAAAAAAGTGTAAATATTTTATAAACCCCAAATAAAATAATGATTTAATCAGTTAGGTATAAAGACTTTTAACCCTAATAAGAAATAACAAGAGCTCACCAGTTTGAAAATATTTAATATGAAAAACCATAAAAGAGACAGGAAGAGGAAGACTTATTTGTAGAAAATAAGAGTGCCATAAACTCATCTCACGAATTTTTTGCCAAAAATATCTTTACATGTAGCCTAACCGATAGCAAGGAACTATGTAGAATTTTGGTACTACACTTTCTAGTAAATAAATTAGCAGGTTCCGGTATCAGAAGTGTCAAACTTTTTATGTTTGAATTTTGAAAATAATTGATGAATAATTCATTGATGTTAGATGGTGCGTTCGGCAGGTTTCAGTTAGTAAAAGAATTAGTTAACAAATTCCTTGTAAATGAGGCTCTGACTATCCCTCTATTAAGTGTAGTGTAAGTGAACAGATATGCACGATAATAATAATAATAATAATAATAATAATAATAATAATAATAATAATAATAATAATAATAATAATAATAATAAAATGAATGCACATGGCAACCATACTGAAAGCCAAACAAATAACTTATTTATGTACGCTAATGAAGCAAAACTATCATTAACATAAAGTCTCCTAAAACTAATAAATAAGAAAAACTGACCTACATAGTGGAAGTTACTTGATGCCACAAGACTTATAAGGAGTAGGTGCTGGCAATCGCCTATCGATAGAAACATCACAACGAGAACAAAGACTATTCGCCAAAGCCGATCATCCTTCGAGAAGCGGGCAAGGAGTCTTGTACTTTAACTCCCTTCTTCTCGACAACATGAGTCACTCTCTCTCTCTCTCTCTCTCTCTCTCTCTCTCTCTCTCACTCACTCACCACCCACCCACTCCAGAGTTAGCGGCGGCTGTGTGTCACCATAAACGGCCGCGGTATCAACATTGCTGCAACTGCTATTTGTGTAAACACCACCAGAACCAACATTTAAGCTGCCACCGGCGCTCATTCTCCTCAAATTAATTGCCGCCAGCGATGGGGAACCTCGATACTTTATTGGCAGGTACAGGGACGTTGGAGGAAGGGGCTCGAGATTTAGGATAAAAGTGTTCTAGTCCCAGAACGGCGTGCAGAGGAGAGAAGGAAGGATTCGGACGTGGACGAAATAGAAGAAAAAAGAAGGAATAAGGGAGCATAAGAGAGCGTGGTCTTAATGAATTGCAGTATTTTTTTTGGTTTATATTTTTGGGGTCTCCGTATTCAGGAGTGAGGTATATATACACTTTCCTTGCATGGAATTACTTGTGGGATTTTTCTCATGATTTAGATATTCTGTAAATATTAGGAAGAGTGTGATAAGGAATGGGAAGCAATAACAGAAATGGAAACAACATTGCTCCTGAATATTCAAAGGAGTTAATCAATAAAAGTACCTCTTTGGTAATGTATTGTGTAATAAATTTATCCGTCAAATATATGGAAAGGGTTCTCGTCTTCCTTCAGTTCATTGAACAAATATAAGTTTCTGGCTTTAAGACGTCGTCAGAATAAATCTACATAAAATAGAAAGCATTTTTTTTTTTACATTCCAAAACAGTACACCATAACAAAGGCGCATTTTTGCCTTGCTTTTACATAGACTTACATTTCTCTCCTCTTTCCTTTCTCTCTCTCCCTCTCTCTCAACTCCCTTAACGGTCACTTCCGAAATCCTTCTCAAGATTTCACTATAACCCCCTTCCACCTTCCACTCTTGCACCATTCAGTTCTGCCTCCTTTCTCACTTTCACAATTAAGAGACTTAAGTACTCACTCCGTCGACTCAGGATAGCATTCACTTGAGACAGTACCTCTACATTTGCCTCTTTTATTTTAGTATTCTTTTGCTAATTTACACGTTTGTCAGCATTAACATATCTGTAAATGATCCCTACTAATATGTAATGACAACAGAAACCATTTTATTTTATTTTCACTAATCTTCTCTTTTCGCCATTCCTTGTCTTGCAGTCTTATACTGTTATACAAATAACATTATATTAAAACTCCTCATGTACTCATATACAATACTCTCCTATGAATTGTTTTCTTTGAGTATTCGGCAGCCTAGAATATTTCAGTGGTCACAACATTACTGAACTTACTGAGTAAACGACTATCGTTATAATCGTTATAACGAACGTGTTTATATATATATATATATATATATATATATATATATATATATATATATACATATATATATATATATATATATAAAATCCTTCTGTTATGCATATTTAGGTCAAGCATGTTTTGTCCGTAATAGCTTCTGACATCTCAACGTGTAAATATATATATATATATATATATATATATATATATATATATATATATATATATATATATATATATATATATATATATATATATACAGGTTGAGGTCCGAAGTTGATTGATATATATATATATATATATATATATATATATATATATATATATATATATATATTTATATTTTTATATATACATACATATACATATATTTATACATATAAAATTGACCCCTAAATAATTATTACAACGATTTCCCGAGCAATGTGTAGATGTTTAAAAATGAAATTCACTGAAATTGAAAATAACGGAGATTCGTTTCTGGTCACTTGCACTCAACGTTTGAAATGACAAACTGAAAGTTTCTGTATTCTTTGCTTTCACGACTTTCCTAGAAGAAAGCACAAGTCAGAGCGAGAGATAAAGAGAGATGGGGGGGGGGGAGGAATTCTGTTTTCCTGGCTGTCGTGTAAATTACCATATCAATCAAAATGCAAATAAAAGTCAGATGAAGAAATTAAATGAGTTAGCACAGATCCCCAAATTGGATTCCGCCTTTTCTTGTACTTATTTACATATTTTCCTATTTGAGAATTTCTTAAACCCAAATCCATTTCCCTGTATTGAGTCGAGGTGGTGGATCTGGCTGCTTGGTTGTCATTTTCCTTTTTTTAATTTATTTTGTTTTCTTTTGTTGTGTTTACTTTCTTTTTCTCTGGTTGCTGCGTCTTCTAAGGCTAGTTTTATTTTGTTTAGCAGCTGTTGTTCCCATTTCATGTTGTTCTGTTTACTCTGAATTATTTAGTACAAGTGTATTATTGTTATTTATGAAAACTTGTTCGAAAAGTTCTTTTTCTTTGAAGTATCTACGAAACCTTGGCATAACAAGTATACGAGAGTAGAAAGACTGCGTTTAAAAATAATAAAATAACATGCGTACGTCTCCAAAGAAACAATATTTGTATACACAAATTAAATATGAGTAGAAAGTATTCGACCTTAAAACCGCTCGTAGGTATTCGATAAAAAAACTTGAGTACCATTGTTTATCTGTGGTGCCGAAGCAAGTGTTCGTGATCTCCAGTCATATAAATATGTCCAACACCCTTTTAAGTTATATATTTTTCTCAAAGGGAACAACTAAGCCAAACTCTTCACATGCGGACATTATTTCCAGTAACGACTGGATCCCCTAGTCTAGAGATCTCGCAGAGAATGGAAAATCTGTTGAGCGTAAGCCTGACGCCACTCAGCAAATGTAACAAAGACCCCGTCTGATATAGAGCCAATAGCAGCCTGGTGTACTGTCCTGTCGTAGTGACGACACTGGCAAAAGGCTCAAAGGACAGCGGCAGGAAGAATCATGGGAGCCCTCCGTCACCGTCCTCTGCGCGGGAGGTCCCAGTGTGAATCCCGAGGGCCCCTTAGCAACAGACCCTGTTGATGACTCGTTAACCCCGTACCGAGCCATTCGCCGGGACTGGAACGAGGGCGCCATCTTGAGCTATGGCACTTGGATGCAAATGCCACTGCAACCTCTGCCTATTGCTGTGCAACAGGTGGGCGGGGTGTGCTGTAAAGCAGCAGAAAGCGGCTCGAGCAGCTGCTGATGTTGTTTATTTAAGCCGTCTGGTGTTCATAAACGTTGTAGCGAGTGCGTAGCCCAAAGGAAGCGGCAGCCAGAATAACATGACGTTGTCGGAACTAATTCGTTTTGGCCTAGGCGCTAGATGGCGCTGTAAATCCGCTTTGTTTCGGCGCCTTTGCAAAGCGAAATGCAAGAGTCCTGGGAACTGGACTGGAAACCGGTCATTCTCTTTGCATCAACATATATTTTTCATCAAATATTAGCCTAATTTTTCATCACCTATAACCATCAAAATTTTAAAAGTTGGGCATTTCAGCTTAACAAGTTAAAAGAAAACTAGTTTCCTTCATCCAAAAGGAAGATTTGTATCAAAATAACAGACAAAAGTTGTTCATAGCTATAATGAAACAAAAAGACAATTAGACGCAAAGAATTATTTACAGATAGACCGAGGAATCTCTGAATTCTTAAGAACTATTATATTATTATAGAGATTGTTATGCTAGAGTAACAGAGGAACATTTCTGAAAAAAAAAAATAGTTTTAACATTCTTCCCTTCTGAACAGAAAAGGAAAGCGCCTTCTGTCAGTCTAATGTCATATGGACAGTGGATAGAACATTGACAGTGCAAACTGAACTTACCTTCAGCCAAGGTCTAGAAAATATTTATTCCCTGACCTTTTGACTTGAATAGGGAATTATGTACTTTGTAGTTAGCCAGCTGCGGAGGGTCGAAGTGAGTGAGCCTCCTGTAAGTATTTGAAGTTATCGCTAGTGTAACCAGCCACCTCAATTCAACCAGTCAGTTATTCAGTTAAGTGAAAGAATCATGGCGATAGCTTTTGTTGCATTTAATCAGTCTATCGATATGTCTACACACATCACATAAATATGTATGTATATATATATACTGTATATATAATATATATATATATATATATATATATATATATATATATATATATATATATATATACTATGTATGATCACACTTCATACTACTTATCATGACCTATCACTGAATAATAAGAAAACCCCTTTTCGATAACAGGGTAAAAAGGCGGAAAGACAGCTTTAAGAAATACGTAACAGAGCATCGTTAGAGGCCATCTTAGCGTAAAATGGCCATTTCTGTTCTCCTTTAGATAACGCCCAAAAATGAACATCCTCTCCGTAATAACAAGTTCGTTTTTAAGGCAAACTTGGTCTGAATATATTAGAAATAACATTTTGGACTCAAGTGAATACAATAGCCAGCTGCCAGCCAGGGTTCTCTCTCTCTCTCTCTCTCTCTCTCTCTCTCTCTCTCTCTCTCTCTCTCTGTCGACTTCCTGGAAAAGTTAAAGTTAAAAGAGTTCAGGAAAGGATTTCAGGAAAGGTCCGAATGGGGAATTAAACTCAGTTTGTTCTCATATGTTATAAGCAAAATTGTGATAAAACTCATATAGACGCAGGAAAAGATATATGGAAATAGAAAGTTTTAAAGAATAAAGAAATATGAAACAGAGACTAGTGTGAATCTCGGTTCTGTGTCAGAGAGAGAGAGAGAGAGAGAGAGAGAGAGAGAGAGAGAGAGAGAGAGAGAGAGAGAGAGAGAGAGAGAGAGAGAGTTGGCTGAAGGGGCGTCGTGATATACTGAGAAATTTGAGAGAGGACCTCTTCTTCTTCTTCTTCTGTCTTCTTTTGCTTTTGGGAGCCTCATTCATATGAAATCAAAACTTCCTTGGGAAGCAAAAAGGGTTTCAGGGAATATTACTTGAGTGAAAGAGGGAAAAAATAAGAAGGAAAAAAGAGAGGTAGTATGAAAAGGCAAAGAGAGAGGATGTAAAGGGTATCTGTTCGCTGCACAGCAGCCTTACTGCATAGTGGCTAGAGTGCACAGTAGCTTACCTTCACAGTAGGTAGCTAGCTGCTTGTGACCGGCCTTTCTTGTTGATTATTTTTTAGTTATGATTAGATTTTTTCATTGGAATCATACTCAACTACTCCTTATCATAGCAGTGAACGGATCTGTCTGTCTGTCAGTCTGCCTCTCATGCATGAAAAATAATCTGAATAAGGAACTGTACACCACGAGGAATGTAGACCATATATACTTAGAACAATCATGCTATTTCGTGTATCCTAGTAATTCGTTTGAACATGATACACTTGAGTCTGTTTTTACAAAGGAAAGTTTTGTTAAGAACACGAATATCAACCGAGAATGCATAAAGTAGGCCCATACTGAAGGGGTTTTAAACAATGCACAAATATGAGTGGGAAATTAGTCTCTCCTGCTTGGCTGAAGAGGATGGAATTAATCAAACTATATACTATGTCTAGTCATTACTATAATATATATATATATATATATATATATATATATATATATATATATATATATATATATACATTGTATTATGAACCATTAGATGGGAACTTCCTACACCTCACACTCTGCTCTCTCTCTCAAACGCTCAAACACATGCGCAAAAAACATTCAACATTTTTTTGTTTTTCCTGATGGTAGTGGACAATGATAAAGACTTAGGCGCAGTAAGGCATTCAACAAAAGACCTCAGCGAACAGCTAAATAAAAGACGAAGTTAATCCTGCTGAAAGCCCCTGTCTTCACCGTCCACTGGAACTAAAATCTGAATAGCTTTTTTTTTTTGCTTTGCAACGAAGCGCTAAAAACGGAGAAGTCTCTCTCTCTCTCTCTTCGCGTTATTCTTGGGTCTTACATTTGTATATCTACGAAATTCAAGAGAAATGAACGCATTATGTGCATCTCTACCGTCTGTTTGACGGGGGCGTTTTTCTGCTTCCCTTTGGTAATGTGGAGCACAGCGCCACATCGAATATACTCCATTTTATTCCCTAATCGAATTTATTCCCTAAATTCCCGATAATTCATCTCTTGTACGCAGAGGAAATTTGCCATTACGTTTCTTGGGAGCCCGAAAGGTGGTTGAAGTTGTTTAGGATAAAACTCGAAAGTGGGAGGAGGGGTGGACTTTAGATGGGGAGATGGTGGAAGGGTGGGGGTTGTTGGGGTGGGGGATGTTATTGTGACAACCAGGAGACGGGCTGTAGTGGCAAATCCCCAATCTCTCGCCAATGGATGAAATCCTTCCTCATGACCCTCTAATCCGCTCACCCACTTACATTACGAAAGGTAATGAAATTGTGGAATGGTGAGTTATTTCAAGTGGGCGAGTTTTTATTGGCCATTCAAACTTCGGATTCACCTGCTAATACAATTTTGGGGTTGGGGGAGGAAGGGGCGGTGGCATCTCTCGGCTAACCGCTGTCGAATACATTTTTTAATCTCATCTTTTCGGTTCATTTCATCCGGTTTTGCGCCTCCGAGAATTTTTCATCCCACGAACAGTTTGTTTTTGTTTGATTTCTTTAGTATTGAAGAGACTTTTCAACATTATATTATATTATATAAAGGTGAACACAATTGAGAGCATCGAGACAAATGAACGTTATCCTTTACGTAGAATGGCTTTGCAATGATAATACATTTTAAATACATGCCATACACCGTTACAAAATTATATACATGTAATAATGCAAGAAGAGTTTATTAGTAAAGTAACTCTGATGAAAATTCAAAAATAATACATATATTGCGCATCCCTGCTTTCTATTCTTCTGCGGATGACGTCATGTAGTACTCTACTTAGTTTGTTGAAGCCAATAACGCATTCAGTCTTGCGAGTGACAAGTGAAGTGTAGTACGTGTAGATGTTCTCCGTGTCCGTTTCGTGACAGCCATGGTGATGTTCGCTATTTTTGGTCGTTCCTCCTTTTAAAACTTTGCAACCGAACGATTTTGCAAGCAAAATCAAGCATGAATTGCTAAATGGCTGCCCTACGGGCGAGAGAAAACTGGAAGGAGATGTCAAACCGAACCAGTAGCCTATCTGCATGAAAGTACAACTGGTGATTCAGGTATCTGTAAACATTTTGTATGTTTAGTTTGGTTTGCCGGTTACGTATAGCATTTTGGGTAGCTAAATGAATCACAGGCGTCTGTGGATACTCATGTCTATCAAGAACATAAATAAATATCATTAATTTGATTCATGATGCAAGGAAACCATGTAGCGACTGGTTAAAATGGGAAGTAGGCCTATATGTGTTAAGATTGACCACGGGGAAAATGCTAGCCAGTACGTGTGTGTGTGTGTGTGTGTGTGTGTAGGTATGCATGAATGAAGTGTGTATTTATGTGCGTATGTGTTTGAGAGAGAGAGAGAAAAATAGGCGTATTATTGGTTGGGGGGCGGGAAAGGAAATTTTACTTGCCTATGACTACGCCCAGTTTTTGTTTTTTGTAAAGTTAGGGAAAGGGGAAGTAATATTGATAGTCAGAGAGAGAGAGAGAGGAAGGAAAATGGTACTAGAATGCATTTCGGGCATAGGCTGGTGGTAAGAAAAGGAAAAATGATAGCTAACATACATACATATACAGACATATCTGATAATCAGATCGTGAACTCATCCCGTGTATTTCTCACTGGCGTAAAATAATTTAGTTAGCCAAGCGCCACACTTGCTACAGTTCTTCGTCACCGGGAACTTGAATGCTTTAGCTTCATCTTACTTGCGTAACTGTCATGGCAGTGAGGCACAATTTGTATGCATTGCCACCCATGTTGAAAACTTTGACATGAAAGTTAGTTTTTTGTCTCTTACGGACGAAATGTTAGAAGATTTCACCCGCATAGACCGATAACGTGCCTGGCGGTCGACTAGACCTGACGTCACAAGGTTTAAATTTTGGACTAGCGTACCGGCCATCTGAATCTCGGTGACCAAATCCAGCACCTCAGGACATTGTTTGTTTAATATTTTCTCGCGTTTCCTCTTCATTTTTCATACTAACATTTCCGAATTATGCACTTTTCACCTGCGTGATCAAACCGCGGGCAGATTCCGTTAGAACGTTTTTCACTACCGCACTCAGGTTTACCGACACTCCTTAGACTAACAAGTTAGCACTCTTTCACTCGCCACGATCTGCAACATATCTATCTAGTTATATATATATATATATATATATATATATATATATATATATATATATATATATATATATATATAATAGCCAACCAAAAGGTTCAAGAGTTGAAGAGACAGGGGAGAGCCGTTCAGAACGAGAACATGCAATACAAAAGAGGATAATCAGGATGACGTCCACTTACCCTTGCGAGAAACTGCTCCTTGCAGCATAGGAATAGCCTCATATCCTAGATTTCATCCCTCCCGGCGGAGGAGAGCCGCGAGAAATACCGGGGCCAAGAATAACTCAAAATAACTACCTCTCCCTTGATGGCGAGCAGCAAGTTAGGGAGGAAAATTTATAATCTTTACGACTGTCCGAGAGGATCTCAAGGAGAGCGATATCATTAGTTTCCCCCCAATAAAATGAAAGTCTGCGCTTCTAAGATGATCTACGACCCACTAATAATTTTCTACTGGAATTCCCAAGATGGGCAAAGTTGCCCGAAATGAGGAGTTTGGTTTCACGCAATATTCCCCGGAATTGGACGGTGGTGCTTAAGGCAATCTAGATTGGATTCACCAATATTCTTTTTTTTTTTTCCCATTACTCTATCCTCACTATTTTCGCCTCGGGCGAATGGCTCCAGAAATTGGACGACTTCTAGTCTCACGCATTTCATTTGACAAAGATGTGAGGGTACAAGCTCTGTGTCCTGCCCTATTTCGCGCTCTTTGCAAGAGGAGTCTTGCCCGCATTCATAGTAAACGCCCCCCCCCCGTTTTTTTTAAAGCCTTGGGGAGTCCTGGTTTTATTCGTGTGGAAAGGCTTTTAAATTCACAGCGCTATCTACTCGGCTACAGGATTATTATTATATATATAATCATTTGTATGTCAAAAGATATAGCTTTTGGTGTTATTATTATTATTATTATTATTATTATTATTATTATTATTATTATTATATTAGTCTTCTTCAGTTTTTCTTTGATTTTGGTGCAGTTTTACAGGTAGGTGGGTGATTATCCTTACCATTCATTTTTTACCGTGACATTTTTCAAGGTCAGGCATAGTGACATAACTTACCTTTCAAGTAACGGGAGATTTTAAAGATATATATATATATTAATTTTCCTCTGATGTCGAGAAACTTGGTAAATTGGCACCTGGAGGCCTTGTGTTGCATTCTGAAGTATTTTATATTAACCTCATTTTTCACGATGATAGGTTAATTCAGATGCTAACTGTTTGGTTTTGTCTGAATTTGCCGAACAGTGGTAGGCTGCTAGCGTTTTGTTATGATGGATAAAGGAAACGAGAGTTAACAATCCGAACACTTGTGGTACAAATATGTAATTGAATTATACGTTGAAAAGGCATCGAATGTATTACAGCCGTCGTGAAGTATGTTCACAACACTGATAAGAGGGCGCTGGGGATGTTAAGTCGTTTGAAGCAATTAAGAGGTAAACTACAGACGCTGGTAGCCTCGGATGTGAGAAACTGTCAGGAGTTGCACCAGTAGTAAACAACGCCTCAAGATTATTGCTTTTCACTGCGGGATACTTGTTACTGATGAAATGCTCTCTCGCCAGCGCAGTCTGGGTATCTCGGTAATTGTTGACAGTTGCTACCAAGAGAAAGCTGTCAGCAGCCGTGGGGCTAAGGATTCGTAAATGTTAAATGGCTCCTTGATTGAACTTGATATTATTTGTAGGCCAACTGTGAATTCAGATATTGCTAACATTAGTTACAAGTGTTATACATAACAGCTGGATTAAACATTTTAAAAAGTCCAGTAGGATCTGTTTTGAATTTTACGATAGGTCTATTGGTATTTAACATATACGGTTTTAATATATATATATGTGTGTATATATATATATATATATATATATATATATATATATATAGAGAGAGAGAGAGAGAGAGAGAGAGAGAGGAGAGATTTGAAACACCTTCATCCATTTCGTGCACATGAAGTGGATAATCACTAGCAGTTCCAGAGTTCTTAGACACACTACGGCACTTACCTCAGTCTTGCCGAAAATCTCTTGCTTTATGGATATAAAGGGCCATTTATCACCGCTCTTCATCTACTGTTTTCTTAGTAATTATTATTAGTTAAACCCATAGCTGCTTTTAAAGACTCCAAAATTATACTGCCATTTTACCACTGTGGTGCACCTTTTCATATGCCATAACCGCATTTTTTGCATCTTAGCCTTCATTACTCCACGTACGGGCAATTCGTCTGCACTGGAAATTCATCAGAACTCACTCCAATTTCTCACAGTTCTGTGTAACAAACAAACTTCATTTCCATAAAGAAAATTTGGCTCAACAATTTTTGCCTCCGTAGACACCTTTTTCTCCCAATTTTTTTTTTTTTGCAAATAATTTTTTTTAACATTTCACCCACTCTGATTCACCTTTTCTTTCATCTTACTAGTCAGTAATGTCCATTTTTCTACTGTCCACGCAAACGTAATTACAAGAGCCAATGAGGGGACATGGTTTTTTCCCCCTACACCAGATGTTTAACCAGAAATCTTTATTATTCGGAAATGCTGGAATAACGGAGTATAGTGGGGGGGGGAGGGGGCGAGTACTTCGGTTGGCCTCGTGTAGGACAAATTAATTGCTTGGTTGAATGTCCAGAGATGAATGCAGGTCAGAGGTCATAGGTGCATTATATACAAGGGATGCTCACATGTTGCTGACGATATTTACTGCTGTTAGTTAAGGTTTATGTTTTTTTTATTTATGCACCGAGGGTTCATTTTCATTCCCCGTTTTTCGATGGTTTTTCACCACTTCTTAGGGAAAAGAGTTTTAGCGGAGAACAGACATGGTATAATTCATGATCCCCTTAGGGGGGTAGTGCCTTAAGTGCACCAGGTGCGGTGCACTGTAGCCATTACTTAAGGCTCTTTGCAGCTCCCTTCGTCCCCTAGCTGCAACCCCTTTCATTCCTATTACTGTACCTCCGTTCATAATCTCTTTCTTCTTACTTTCCACCCTCTCCTAACACTTGATTCACAGTGTAACTGCGAGGATTTCCTCCTGTTACCCGTTTCAGACCTTTTTACTGTCAATTTCCGTTTTAGCGCTAAATGACCTCATAGGTCCCAGCGCTTGACCTTTGGCCAAAATTCCATATTCTGTTCCATTAGTCATAATAGCGATAATCGTAGAATTAACAAGTATGCTTGAATAACATATCCCGTGATACATAGTAAGGAATAGCCTCGTCCACGTGACTAATTAAAGCGATTAATCAATTGTCACTATAAATTTCCTTCTGGATTAGGACGTCTAGATATCAGGCGATGTATCGAACGCATCCTGGTGCATCCACCATACGAGGCAGGTACTCCATGAATCAAAGTATGATAGATTGACAACGAACCGTTTCCATTTTCCTTAAATACACATTCCACGTCGCACATGACGAATACGGAGCACTTCCCCCTTTTCTAATAACTAACAGAAATTTACGCGCCTTGATTTCCACGAAGTCCCACCCCAAGTGACGGTAAACAACGCCGTCTTCCGTCTCTTTCCATCATGGCGTTGGTCCGGTTGGTAATTTTACACGGGAAGAGCATCCTTCTACCCATCTATAATTTTTACTCCCCGAGACACTAACCACCGAACGAATTGCTTCATAAACATGAGGACGGGAAATCTTCCCATCATATTCACACCATTTTCCACCCTTTTTCCTTGTTTATTTCTGCGCGTTGATTGCACCCGTTTCTTCCTAGAAGGACGCATCCGCGTTCACAGATCACCAAGAGATATTGCCCTGGGAATAAGCGATGGCAATTGCCTTGGATTTCGAATAAAAGTATTTCTAAACCATTTGCGGAAAAACTTCAGAGGCAGGATTACTGTGTCATTTACACATGCCGTTTTTTGCAACGACGCACATATGTACTTATATGTGTAATTACTTATATAAAAAACAAAGGTACATTCATTTGTATTATTATCTAACACTTGCAAATCACGTATACAGCAGGGGTAGGATTAAAAGAAAGGCAGTTTTAAGCAGGTATATGGTTAATATGACAGTATTGACAGAACGGGATGAAAAGAATGGAAATGGAGTGAATGGCCTTGGACAGCAATGCACAATGAGAGGGAGTGGCAAAAACAGGCAAATTAGTAGAGAAATGTTCGCAGAAATAAAATAAGAATCCACTGGGAAATGACATAACAAACAAATGCAAAATTAAAAGTTCGTAGAGAGAGAAAGAGAGAGAGAGAGAGCCCATGGACGAAATATATTGGGGTAGAAAGAAAAAAGTGAAATTGACCCTAGGTAGAAATTTTCTTTCGTGGTATAAAATATCCTCGTAGTGGGTAGTGTTCCGTCGGCGTTAGTGCACCTCACGTGGTGCACTGTAAGCATTACTGAAGGTTGTTTGCAGCATCCCACTTTTTAGCCTTCCTTTTTTTCTTACCTATATTCATGCTTCCTTTCTTGCTGCCCAACCACTCCAACTCCAAGTCCCTCTTTTTATTGTCATAAGCGTTGAATAGATGAAAGTGCCCCAGTGCTTGCCTTCATAGCCAGATTATCATAGGTCAGCCTTGTTATAATGTACAGTGATGAAATCTTTGAGGAATGTCTGTTATCTCTGCAATTTTGATGCAATTCACGGGAGATAAAGATTCGCTTATCTTCTATCTATTGCCTGTTGCTAAGGTCGAGAAAAGCAGGAACCAAATTATTTTTCTTGTTATGATCATAATTCAATATGAAATGGTGACTATATGACTATATATATATATATATATATATATATATATATATATATATATATATAGTATATATATATATATATATATATATATATATATATATATATATATATACTGTATATATATATATATATATATACACAATATATACAGTAAATATGTATATATATATATACAGTAAATATGTATGTGTATATATATATATATATATATATATATGTATATATATATATATATATATATATATATGTATATACATACACAGATATATATATGCCCTATGGACCAACAACGCCAATCATGAATGTGTCGTCAACTTATCAAACAAACAGCTGGATAGAAATGTAACTAGTGCCTTAGGCTACGGTTTAAACTGCTTTATCTCCTGGCGGAAGGAACAGTGTGGAAATAACTAAAGGACTTTGCAATTTGGAAAAATATAGTGATTTAACGAATGAAGAAGTGAACAGGACCTACACCCCGTTTCTTATCTTTCACCTGTGGTTATGTGTGATAAATGAATCACGTGCAAAAGTGATAATAATATGTATATATGTATATATATATATATATATATATATATATATATATATATATATATATATCGTGTGCAATAGATTATACTATTGTAATATATTTGGCTGCTTATGTGATATATTTGTTTCTCGGAATACCTCTCTCTTTAACTTTTCTGATTCCGCAAATTAGCAATTATATCTCGATATGAAAGTTTAGAGCCTCGATGGCTCAGTCGGTTACAGCAGCAGCTTCGGACTTCGTAGAGGTCTGTGGCGCGGGTTCAAATCCGCAGCCGACTGATCAGAGAGGCAGACACTTTGCTATCCGTGTAGACATCCCGGGATTATATATGTAATCAACGGATGGGTTTGCTTAAAAAGCAAATGGATGTTACAGACTAAATACACACAAAATAAAGCCACTACAACACCTTCTAAAAACATAACAAAACATCTCACACGTCTCGAACTCTCGCCATACCCGCGCAATAACTTCGCTGCTGGGAAGAAGGGCGTTGGGTCGGGTATGATACATGAAACATACGCTACCGGGGTCTAAGCGATGTCAGGCAGGGCAGCCGATCGAGACCACAAGTCTACCCCAAAGCCAAATCAAAAAGTCCTCCAAAAGAAGGCATCGTGCTTACCCCATACAAAAATGGGAAAAAAAGCACGTTAAAAGAAGAAGAAAGAAGAAGAAGATCTCGATATGAAAGTTTGAGAAGTTTTAAATATCGTAAACTGGGCGGAGTCATAAAAAAATCGCAGAAGTTGAAAATAAGAATTTCTCACACTAATAGAAAAAAATACTGATAGCTAAAGGAAAAGATAAATTTCCTAAAGCAGAGAAGGGAGACTCTTTCAGGGGAAACATAAATTTAAAAAGTTTAACAGGAAATTTGAAAGAGAATTTGCTGTTGAAGACAGGGGTCTCATTTTTACTCAGGTGGATATGGTGTAGAAGTGTACGTAATTCATTAGATGAAAAGTTACACATTTCCACAATTAAATCTTGTATGAAGCTTAAAGTTTGAGTTATGCTTTTGCCTTATATAATTCTTAAAGCATGGTAGTTGCAGATCGAGACGATACCAGATCTACAGAAACAGCAGTTGCAGATGCAGTTTACACATATTCAAAGGAAATGTACGAGGAAAATGAAAATTAGTTTTGAGAGTGTTATTGGAATGGTTAATAATACATACCGGGATACTAGAAAGCCCTTTTACTTAGTAGTGAAACCTTGTTATCAGTCTCGTGGTAATAGTGAATCTGGCCATGACATGTTGCCAGCATCAGAAGAGGCTTATTTTATTTCCTTTTTTTTTTTTTTTAAGAAGCTAGCCATATAGAATTGCAGTTACTAATGTGTAGTTATTGTTGTAAGTACACACACACACACACACACACACACACACACACACACACACACACACACACATATTCAAACACTTCGCGATGATTATCAGAGATAGTAGCTTGCAAAAGAAATGAGTAACGCTATAGCTTGTTTTGAAGTCTTCGACCTTCACGTATACTGGGGAATAATAAAAAGAAAAAGAAATGAGATAGCATTAATTTTCTTAAAAAGTAGTAGGCAACACGCACAGCCCCGATCAGAAAATAATTCGGCGGGTCAGTTTTCAGAAAGAATGAAAATTCATACACTGAAAAATTTGAGTGGGTTATGAAGAGTGCCATGAAAATACAAGAGTATGTTATGTTATAAGGGTTACATTAACAGTTAGATAAAGGTTTTCAAATTTATGAGTATTTTCATTCTGCTAATTATTGCAAAGATCTAGTACATAATTGTTTATAGGTTCGATCTCGAGTGTAGTTGTAACTTCATTCAGTGCATTAAACGAGGCACTTTCATGCACATCTCTGTTTACTCATTGAAAACATTATAGTCAATTGTACTCTATTTGCACAGAGCTCATTATCCTCACTTCAGGCTTTACTGACATTGCTCTCCACTGGCAGAGCTTTCACGTCCATTTTATCGAAACATCACGTCCGGTGCATTTATTGACAGAGCCCCATTTTTCCTAATTTCAAGCATGACGTTAGTCGCGCTGCATTTCCACAACTCTCATTTCGAGTGCTACGGCGTTCATGACTCTCCGCTGACACGGCTCGCATTTCACCCCCATGCCAGTCGTTAATGCCCGGGCTCTTCATTCAGGCGTGTGTCTCTTTTCCATCATTTCAAGTGCTATCATCACTTAGGCAGTCGCTGCTGCTGCAGCAGCAGCCTGCCCTGGGACCATACGTTCCCTCTCCATCTTGCTTCCCCCTCACATTTAAATATCCATCCATCGCGGGGTGAATTTGCTACCTGTCCTTCCCCTCTTCTTCTTCTTCTTCTCCTCCTCCCTCTCCCCTCGGATCCCAGATTAGTTCTCCCCTCGATCTCCCCTGCCTCTAAAACCCTGGTAGCGTGTCTACTAAAGCAACATGGAAGGGAGCTAACGCCGATTGTATACACACGCACGGAAACTCTCACGACTGCAAACGCGCTCGGGGTTTCAGGCCGCCAGCATGGAACGGCAGTGGCTATGGCATGTTTTATGGATGTTCTCTCTCTCTCTCTCTCTCTCTCTCTCTCTCTCTCTGTGTGTGTGTGAAAGAAATATTTGTTACGTTTGATATGCTGGGAAAGAAAAGGGCAATTTGTATATTATGGCAGGCCTTAAGCATTACATATGTTATTAATGTCATTTTAGGACCTTTCCTAGCAACTGAAGTTCTGAAACCAAATTATTTACATTATGCCTTAAATTGGCGGTTCCTGTTTCCT
>NC_089799.1:9470874-9560874 GCF_040412425.1 Macrobrachium rosenbergii
GCTCTGAATGACTTTATAGGTCCCAGTGCTTAGCCTTTGGCCTAAATTCTATACTCGGTTCAGTTAAGACTATCCATTCCGCACTTCATTGGTATCGAAAGTCGAGCGAAGTTGATTTTGTGGAGCAGATGGAATTATGGTTCACCAAAAGAAACAATAAAACACTCACCTTTTAAATCTTACCGAGGCACATAATTCCCTTGAGAGAAACCTAGGGTCATCCACATCTTTTATTCATGTCAACCAGACTTCCTTGAGAAGGAAGAAGTGACGGCTCCTGACAGGATGAATCACGGCTCTACTATTAAAAGTTCCTGTAAAGGATTTGATAATTTTTTTAATACGTCGTTATATCTCAGATTTTAGCTTCTCCTAGAAGACCCTTCGTTAAGTCAATTCTTTTTTGGCTTCAGAGGACAAAATCAGAAGCACTTGTGTTTATGTGAATATTGCCCAAATTCCTTTTGTCCAACATTTCTTCAAACCTTCCCTCCGATATTAAAAAGCTAGTTCCTCCTACAGGCTCTAATATTATACAACCTAATTGCTCTTCTGAAATGTGGTACTATTTGAGAAGGTGCTTCTTTCATTATACTTCTCTGAAAAAATCCCCCTTATAATCAATAACTAGATGAATTAACCGAGTTTTAACTACAAATCAAAGCTTAGTTTTGTGCCGTTAATGCAGGGGCTCACAACATGGGTTTAAGAACACCTGCGTGAGGGTTTTCGTAAAGAATTAAATGGAATGCTAAACTGTACGAGTGTCTGATGAGAGAGAGAGAATGTACGGTGTCAAGTTGATTCAAATCCCTTGAGTAAAGATATGGAGTTCAGTGACCCCATCATAATGTTTTATTTGGATATTCTCTCTCTCTCTCTCTCTCTCTCTCTCTCTCTCTCTCTCTCTCTCTCTCTCTCCTCTCTCTCTCTCTCCAAAAGTACTTTAGATGCTGCCTCTAAGATAGGCGAAAAAAAAAAAAAAGTTCCTTTTCTACCATCTGTCAAAGACGTACGCCAATTGGCTCATTTACCAAGAATAAAAGAATTATCTTTCCTTTACCTAGCTTATATGCAATATTTCTGCAGTTTACCCAGATTACGAAGTGGCAACGTTGTCTCTTCCAGGATGATTTTTTCTCGGATACGTTTTTTCTTTTAAGTGGTTTATTATATATTTTGACTCACTTCACCGCCTTGTCTCAGGTCTGATGTATAAAGGTATCATATTATTATTATTATTATTATTATTATTATTATGTATTATTATTATTATTATTAGAATAGTTTTATGGACCAATGAGCTGAATATCAGCTCTCACATAGCTGCCATGAAGGATCTTTCTTGTATACTTTGTCAATTAAATTTCCACATAGCTTTAATGTTTCATATAAACAGATTCCGGTCGATAATTATTCTGTAATTTTCTATCAAGATTTAGTAAATGCAGCATCAATAAAATAATATTAATAACATTTGAACAACAACAATAATAATAACTACGAAAAACTTGACGTAACGTAAACCATTTTCTTAGAATGAGTCACAAAAATATTTAAAATAAGCCGAAAAATTGAATTAAATTAAAATGCATTTATTCATACAGGTGCAATCGACAATCAAGAATCCTGAATATTTGATATTTATCTCTGTTACCAACCAGTTTGCGAACCGAAAAAAATAAAAAACGATTTATTCTGTACAATTTAATCCAAGATGTTTTATCTCCCGCCCGCGCCCCCCCTCTCTCTCTCTCTCTCACTGGAAAATAGAGAATGATTTATCCTCCACAATTCAACCGGAAAGTCTCTCTCTCTCTCTCTCTCTCTCTCTCTCTCTCTCTCTCTCTCTCTCTCTCTCTCTCTCTCTCTCTCTGTTTAGAAGGACGATAAACTTGGCTGAATATTTTTACTTCACTGATAAAAAAAAAACGACAAAGCACAGCGGAAAATAAGCGAAAGAAGTGTTATGGACTAGATGGCCTTAAATCGTTATTGATGTCAAAAGAGTTAATTATTAGGAATGAGGTATCCCCATGATCTCTCACCAGTATTCATCAAAATTAGTCCATTCGTTCTTGAGGGTTACCTTCCAGTGCATACATACAACATGCTCTTACTCCGGGGACAGACAGTAAGGTGTGAAGACAGACCAGCCTTCCAATTTCATTAGGTCCCCGTAGGGTTAGTGCCGTCAGTGCAACTCACGTGGTGCACTGTAGGCATTACTAGGTTCTTTGCAGCGTCCCTTCGGCCTCAGCTGCAACCCCTTTCATTCCTTTTACTCTTCCTCTGTTTCATATCCTCTTTCTTCCATCTGACTTTCCACCCTCTCTAACAATTGTTTAATTGTGCAACTGCGAGTTCTCCTCCTCTTAAATCTTCCAAACCTTCTTACTGTCAATTTCCCTTTCAGCGCTGAATGACCTGATAGTTCCCAGTGCTTGGCCTTGGCCTAAATTCTGTATTCAATTCAGGAATTGAAACTTATTTTTGTCCGAGATAACGTTGATAAAACAAGAAAGCACAAAAGTAGGTACAAAAAAAATGGAGTTAGACAAAAAACGCCATCTATTGAAAGAGGAGCAGATCAATTAGAACCAACAACTTCTATCCTAGCCAACTTTCTCATCACACCATTTTTTCTCTCCCTCGGAGCTATTCCTATTGGACCTTTTTTTTCGAACAAAAGAAGACCGTTTCTTTCTGCCCACAAAGACGAGAGACGGAAAGAAAAAAAGGAGAAAAAGAAGGAATAAGTTGAAGGAGAAATGCAGTTCCCCAACGTTTCTAACCTCGAAAGATGAAAGGTAAATCCCTCCAGTAAATCCCCCACCCTTCCTTCCCCCCTCCCCACTCCCCTTCCATAAAACAACGTTGGACCATTTTCCCCCTCCCCCGAAAAAAAATGACACTCGGGAGAAAACGCCGACTCTTGAAAACACTAGCCAAAGGGTAATTAGAACCTCATGCCTCTTAGGGAATAAAATACCACCGAAACTTCGCAATCAAAACAACGTCCTCAAAAATGGCCCTCCATTTACCTTCAGACTCCATTTTCCATTGGCCAATTACCTCTTTCATAGGTGAAAGTTCTCTGGTCTTCCCTCCTCCCCTCACTCTTGTTCTTTTGACTCAGTTCGTCATCTCTCTCTCTCTCTCTCTCTCTCTCTCTCTCTCTCTCTCTCTCTCTCTCTCTCTCTCCCCCACACCTGATTTTGGCCTAAACTGAAAAGCAGGCAGGTATTAATGAAGAACTTGGTACAGTATGGTGAAAAACAGCGTGTATTTAATGTGTAAAAAATTCATTATACACACATATATACATATACATATGTATATTATTATAAGTGTTATAATATAACCATTCTACAAAGTGTTAAATGTGTCTCTGTGAAAATTTTGATGTTTTGCTTGCAGATTCGTCATTTGTTGTGGAGAGGAGAGATATTTTAGGTGTATCAGATCACTTAGTACATCCGGTATTTACTCAGTTGTTTGGGGGTCAGGAAGGCAAGCCCTCTTATCCTATCGTGATGAGCTGTCAGCCAACCGGCAGGGTTACCTATTATGTCTTCATCATATGTGTCTAACCTATGTTTATTAGCTGTCTGTGCTTATTCTTTTTTTGTAAACTGAGTAATGGAATGAGGAACAGTAAGAGAGTTGAAGTTGACATGCTGTCAGTCAGGAACAGAGCTTGCTGGAAATAGGTCCTCTCTCTCTCCACTCTCTCTCTCCTCTCTCTCTCTCTCTCTCTCTCTCTCTCTCTCTCTCTCTCTCTCTCTCAATAATCCCATTCATATATATAAAGAGTTACTGATGGTTTACTGTTTGTAAAGCTCTGTTAAAACTCACCCCAGAGAGTGTGTTAATTTTGTAAAAGGTGATCTGAAATATTGTTTTCTGCAAGCATTGTGGAAGGTGTGTAATGGTGTAATAATTATAAAAGGTAAAGTAGAATTTACTGGTTTTGTTATGTTAAATTAAAGTGATATTTCTAGGTGAAAGAAGTGTACTTTGATAGAGATGAACATATCTCTTATTGCTTGTGAAGTGCTAATGTGTCTTGCTGCTAATTATATATATTTGTATAGGTCTTTGTGACTTGTTGGTGTTGTCTATGAGAAGTCTTAGAAAGACGTGAGTTTAACTTTCTTTTTAAGTAAAGTAATCTTTTGAGAAATTGATATAATCTTTAAGCATATTTTTAGTGGTTGGTATATTTCCATTTTGCATATTTCATTCTTATATCTGTGTTATCATATTACTATAAATGTTATAATTACTGTGTTTCAAAGTTTTGTTGCTGGTGATTTCTTAACATTTTGTTAGTATACTTGTTATTGAGATTTTAGAGAAATGTTTATGTGGATTCCAGTCAGTAATATTTTGGTGAATGTTTGTGTTTAATTAATCAGATATATACTTAAAACATGAAGTGATAGTTAATGGTTTGAATCTTACCCCTAACCAAGTGCTTTCTTAATAAATTAAAGTTTGTAAATTAAACTTGATTAAGAAATACTTAAATCCTACACTGTCAATTAATAGTAAATCTTTTGATTGTAGACTCTGCATATAACTTTTGAACTTAGAAATAAAACCTGTTTGTTTTAAAGTTTTTTAAAACACAACGTTTCATTTTGACCACCAGTATTAGAGACATTAATGAATGTGTACAAGGTAAGTGATGTATCTGTTTGTTCACCTGAGACTTTTTCTAGGTAAAAATAGAACCAGAGGAGACAGCTACAGTGTTTTGTTGAAGTGATACCCATTTTACTAGTCTGGATATAACTTATTAATTGTTGCCTCACCATAACAGTATAAGTTGTTGATTTTCTCAAGTGATAAGTAAGTTTTATGGGATCACTGTACCTTTAGAAATCAGTCAAACATCTTTGTTATGAGGTTTCAAGTATCTGGTCGATGTGAGGTAACTTTTTGGTATTATTATATGTGAAATAACCAGGTGCTTGATCACTTCGTAACAATATACATGTGTGTATATATATATACATACATACATACATACATACATACATACATACATACATACATACATATACGTGTATATATTTTTTATGTATATATACATACATATTTGTAATTATGACAATGACGTCTTACTTCTTGAGTGCGGAATTGTACTTTGCCTTGCAAGTCATTACTGAGAAATGAGTTAAACTTCCAACAACTTGGATAAATTCTCGTGAAGTAAATGTCAACGATATAGGAAGTCGTATAATGTAAAAAATAATATATATGTATACGGTATATATATGTATTATTTATATATGTATATGCATGTGTATGTGAATACATATACATACATAATATACTCTGTGTATATATATATATATATATATATATATATATATATATATATATATATATATATATATGTATATATATACCAAAATAACTACCTTTATAACTCGTAAAGGAATTAATTCGTATCAGAGTTTTGATTGAGACTTTATATTTCATTGTTAGAAACTCTGTTTATTATTAGCTCATTAAATTACGAGTCTTTCCTTACTTATTAATATTGTGTGGGGGTTTTACAATCAAATGTAATTCATAATTCATCGGAAGCCTTAGGGTAATGGGGGAAGGAGTGGCTAGAAATTAAAAAAATATATATAAAAAAATATATTTCATGATTAATAAAGGTTCCTGATGTCTGAAGGACTCCTTGAGGCAATAAAAAAAAAAAAAACGTTCTCTACGACTCAAAGACATGAATATATTCTGAATCGTGAATATATTTTGTGAATTCATTGGACAAACGGTTAATGTATTTATGCTAACTACCTATTTGAACATTATGCAGTGCTGTATTTCATAAAGTTTTTGATGGTAAATTCATTAAACACCGCAGTAAATCTATTTGCAATATTTCGAATTTAATGTTGGCCATATTCACAAATAAACCGAATTAGTACCGCTCTGTTGAAACTGCAGTACCCTATGAACACTGTCCGTAATATTTTGAAAAGTTACGCGTAATAAATTGAGACGTTACTTTTTGCATTTTGAAAACGTTGCATTCAACATTTTCAGAAGCGATTTGAAACATTTTTATGAAAAGTTTAACAATAGTTTATTTCCATTGTGGTCATCACGATAAAAGCATATTAGACGACTGATAGCGTTTTTCTTTAAGACATCAGTAATACTGCAATGATCTTTCTCAGTGGGGAATATAATCATAAAAGAATATTTACCTTTTAACTGTCGGTTCAAACATTTTTATGAAAGGTTAACAAGAATTTATTTCAACTGTGGTCATCACGATTAAAGCATATTAGACGACTGATGGCACCTTTCCTTAAGATATCAGTAATGCTGCAATGATCTTTCTCAGTTGGGAATATAGTCGTAAGAAAAAACATTTATGATACCTTTTAACTTACGGATTAGATAGTCACCGTGTTAGAGTAAGCTGGCGAACAGGAAACTCTGTCTAATAGGCAAAGAAAACTAAACGGTGGAAGGAAGTGAAGTAAATTAAGAAGGAAAAGCAAAGAAAGAGTGGAGGAAAGAATCTTTCAGAATTGTTCCCTCGATTAGATCGTCAATCCCTTTTAATGCTCTGTTCGGTGACCGAATTTTTTTTTAAATGCTTAAATTTATTATTATTTTTTTTACAGCAATCTTTGTATTCCCTTCCTAGCCCTGAGTTTACCTGACCCTTATAACATGCATTGGTGATGGTCCATGATTCCTTCTGTGTTACGAACAGTGCATTTCGATTTCACACAGTGTTCCCTTTAATTTTACATAGGTTTCCCTTTAATTCCAGGCTTTGGAGAAAGAAAAACGGGTTGACTTGGCCGCTAGGGGTTGGCGGGGACTATGGACTTGGTGGTGGGATTTCTTTTGAGAGGTGGAGGGTTACTCCTATATTGAATGGTGTAGCAGGAGAGTGCTTTGGCCTTCGTATAAATAAATGAAACGGTTTAAAGGGTTTGGTGATCGGGAAAATGACTGGTGAAATAAATATCCTTTTCTTTTATGCAACAGTTATATTAGTGTTGTCTGTTGTCTGTCACCGTTCTGACTGTAAAGATAAGTAGAAAAAATATAAAAGTGACCAGGATACTCAGTAAGAGCAACCACCAATGTGCAGAAGCCGTAATATATTAGCCTTCAGAGAGAGAGAGAGAGAGAGAACTGCCTTTTGGATATCAACGAAAGCAAATAAAGCCATATTACGTCTTCATGACAGCTACGACACTGAAGTCTAGACAACTCGAGACATTTTCGGCGAACATAAATCATTCAGATGTTACATAAACGATGTCACCATAAACTCGTTAGAACAATATGAAAATAGCTCTTGAGAATTCAAGACAATAATATAAAAATAATTGGATCACCAAGACTTCACAGTTGCCATCGGAAAATGTCAGTGCGAACAACTTGCTAACGAGACTGATTGATTTGACTGACAGTTTTCATCAATTACCTTCCGGGAGAACATGCGACAACTTTGCAGAGAACTGAGAGCTAATTAGCGATGTTGTCTTGTGTCGAAAACCGTCTTGAATGTTTCTGAAAGGAATAACTTAATCTTTCTGCTTCTGATTTTTGACGAAATTCGCCTTCGTATCAATATGAGCATCGTGATTGCTTTCGAATGGCATTGCCTGTGGTATTGCTTTTTCCAAAACCGCAACAGCAGCAGCAATAATAATAATAATAATAATAATAATAATAATAATAAATAATAATAATAATAATAATAAATTCGCCTTCGTATCAATTTAATCACTGTGCTTACCTGAGGTATTACTTTTTCCAAAACAGCAACAAATGGCACTCTAGATGCCGTTGAGTTTCTAATGCGGTTTCTCAGCTTCTCGAGTGAGTTTCTTTGTTTGACAGAGGGTCTTCATATAATAATAATAATAATAATAATAATAATAATAATAATAATAATAATAATACTCTGGAATTCTCTAATATTGCACTGCTGTTTAAAGTTTCTCTTTGATTTTACATTATATTGTCAACAACGCGATATAATTACACGTATAGAAAAATTAAATCCCCAAGTAGGAAGTTCCGTCGACAAGGACTTTAGTTAGATAGACCGAATCACAGTGGATGTGTCGAATCAATAATAACACTCTCTCTGTAGGCTATATACGATATCGTCATTAATCTTGGATTAAGTGCTACCGATATGTTGTGGTTTGTATGAAGGATCATTTCCATAATGATATAATTGTATCGCTATCCATAATAAAAGTATCTGAGTTACATTTTCGAATCAGGCTTGACATTTTAATATATCTCCACCCCAATAGTGTATCTGATTTTTTTGTTAAAAGCATCAGCATATTACCGTTAACGTTATTCAGCAATTTCCAAAATAGGAGCTCCTTCACTCCTTTGAAAACTTGAACCAGATATAAATTTTCACATAGTTATCAAGTGCGAGTAAAAGTAAAGTGAGTTAATTAAGCAATTTGGTGTTTAATTAACTCAAGAGCGCCGTTCTTATTTTCGTAGTTATGTAGTAGATGCGACCATCTAGTCTGAGTAATCCGTTATAGAAAAATATTTTGTATATATACATACGTATATATATATATATATATATATATATATATATATATATATATATATATATATATATATATAATGTTAATGGTGACAAGGACAGAAAACGGAGATGTTGGGGTAAAATGGTTACAGAAAACGGAGGCGTTAAGGTAAAATGGTTACAGAAAACTGAGATGTTGAGATAAGGCAGGAATTCCCCTGTATGCAGAGAAGTACAAAAACAAAGCCACAAAGAGGTGGGGGGGGGGTTAAAAAAGCAAACGAGAAGAACAGGGGTAAAAATGAGAAAGCGATCATATGCAGAACCAAAGCACAGATGTCTTCTCCTTTCGTTCTTCCCTTTTTTGAATGCTAATGACGTCCACAAATTGGAAAACTTCGCGCGCTCAAATGACACATCCAATTTCCTCATACCAGCCAATGAAGCAACGCCTTCACACCCTCCCCCCTTCACCACCACCACCCCCTGCCCATGTCGATTACCCCTACCCCTTCCACCTCCACCCCATTTCCTTTTGCTTCTTCCCTACACCAATCGGTCTTTCGCAGTCAGTTACCTATTCATAACTACGTTAGCTTCCATCAAAGTTCTAGGCGGCTTTTTAACAGGCTGTCGTTATGATGGTCGCCCGTTTTCATTTACTCATCTCCGAGGGGACAGCGGTAATGACATTAGTCTGAAAACCACGACAGACCTATACAGCGTTAACGTAATTTTAGGACACATGGTAGTACTTCCTGTCTCGATGTCTCTCCAACTTTGTATTTTCTCTCTCTCTCTCTCTCTCTCTCTCTCTCTCTGCTCAGATGCTCAGGTACGGACACTCATCATAAAAACACAAAGAGCCGTTGTCACAGCCTTCTTTCATTTGCGTAGTCAAGATTTGGCCCCTATGTTTAAAAACTTCTGGACTCACAGTAAGTTTATCTTCAGATAGTCTTGCCTGCAACAGATCGACCTTCTTTAGTATGCATTACATCACTAATCTCTGGAAATTGAGGCCTCTGCTATCTCACTCTTTTGTCATATCATCCGCTAAGCATATTTTAGGCTTCCCTTTTCTCTTTCTTCTAGACTAATTAAATTCAGTATATAACCATTGTCATCTCTTCAGTTCATTCTACCTGACAATGCTGTCTCAAAACGCTTTGACCATTCTTTTGTTCTGTAACATTTACTTTTTTCATTGAGCTCACGACGTTCATTTAAACGTTTCACCCCACACTCACTCTCTCTTTACGAATCTCAACGGCTTCCACCTTTTTTTACTCTAACACAGATGATATAACAATAATTCTACAACAGTAATTAATTTCATAAATTCCTAACTGATATTTCCCTACATCCTCAATTCTGTCCCATAAATTCAGCTGCGCTCTAGCTAGCTCAGCCTTTCTTGAAACATCTTCCAAATGGTTCAACCCTTCCATGCCTTATAAGAGTATTACTCAGGTTCCCAGTTTGTCTTTATAACCCTGTGTTTGTGAAGGGATTGGAATATAAAATCTAGGCCAAAGGCCATGCGTTGGGACCTACGAGGTCATTTAGCACAAAGTTAAATTATTGAGAGTAAAAATGTTTCGAAAGTGTAGCAGGGGGAGTGAAAGGGGTTGCAGCTAGGGGCCGAAGGGACGCTGCAAAGAACCTCAAGTAATGCTGATAGTGCACCGAGTGAGGTGCACTGACGGCACTACCCCCTTACGGGGCTATTGCTTGTGAATAGTCATGTAATCTATCCATGTTAGTCTGTATCACATCATCTGGGATTCCAGTTTGTTTCGATATTATCGGCTTTTCTTTTGTCTCATAGACACGTTCAAAACTCGTTCAATAAGTTATGCATCTTATCTCTACCATAACCTAAAAGCATTCTATTATCGCGAACTTTGGTTGGAAAGGCAGCTATATAATGTTTTATTAGCGAAGCTCAAAGCTATTTTTATTGTCGTATAGAAATGGATACAAAGTGCTTTTATTTTATGTATTTAATTTTTTTAAAGCAACCCAGCTGAACCACGGATTGATATCTTTCTTTAAGGAGGTAATTTCATGTGTTTTCTCTCCTCTTCGAGGCGCTTAGGAGCACAGTCATAGTCTGTGGGCTCTTAAAAAAACATTCCTGCTAAACATTCCCCTTTATGATGGTGTTTAGATGGGATGAATAATGAATGTATGAACTGATGTTCATTGGTTTTCAGTGTACTTTAGCCTCGGCCCCTACACTGCTTGGACAAAACCACTAGCAAGGAGGTGGACAACAATTATATATATATATATATATATATATATATATATATATATACATATATATTCCTATATATATATATATATATGATTTGTCTAGCTTATATATAGGCTATTGTCATAT
Source organism: Macrobrachium rosenbergii (assembly GCF_040412425.1). Taxonomy (NCBI): domain Eukaryota; kingdom Metazoa; phylum Arthropoda; class Malacostraca; order Decapoda; family Palaemonidae; genus Macrobrachium; species Macrobrachium rosenbergii. Next base: position 9,481,824 of record NC_089799.1, read on the forward strand.
GATTCCTGAAAATATTAAATTAATCAGTATCTAGCTTACGCCTAGGGCTATGTCTTTGAAAATATTAAATTAATCATATATACACTATATATATTTATATATACAATGTATATACTGTATATATTATATATATATATACAATATATATACTGTATATATATATATATATATATATATATATATATATATATATATATATATACATATATATATGGGGAAGTATTAAAAGACATAAAGCATACGTAAGGGTACTGATTAATTTAATACTTTCAGTGACATGGACAATATCCCCTCCCTTAAGCTAGACCAAATCAACGATAATCATGTCATGTAAGAATTTGTGATAGATGCTAACCGAGAGATTACTGTCATGGTAACCAATCTTCTCGTCGAATTTAATCCTTTAATGGGGAGCTGTTTCGCTGAAAAGAGGCAGGCTTCGCCCGAGGTTTTTCTGCCATGTTTGAAGTGCCTGAAGCAGTATTTTCTTTTATGCATTTCATCATCTCTGAAGTAGGTAACAGGAGTTTCTGAAGTGCTAAAGAGTTCGTTCAGTACTCTACTTTTAAAAATTGTGCATATCCTGCAGTACTACTACTACTACTACTACTACTACTACTACTACTACTACTACTAATAATAATAATAATAATAATAGATATTTTCTCAAGCAAAGCCAACACCTGTGTTTTTCCGATTCTCTTACTAAATCAGATCCAGCAGTAATAATAATAATAATAATAATAATAATAATAATAATAATAATAATAATAATAATAATAATAATAATAGATATTTTCTCAAGCAAAGCCAACGCCTGTGTTTTTTTCTGATTCCCTTACTAAATCAAATCCAGCAGTAATAATAATAATAATAATAATAATAATAATAATAATAATAATAATAATAATAATAATATTTTATCGAGCAAAGCAGACGCCTGTGTTTTTCTGACTCTTACATTTCATTACTAAATCAGATTCAGCAATAAACCCTCTGCTAGTACTCGACTTCAAGGTCTGTTTCCTCTTACGGTGTTTTTGTTTTCTCTCTTTTCTCATATTCTCGGTTATTAGCCAGTTCCTCCTACATCTCTTCCTTTAGCTTCATTTAGGACCACGCTTAAAAGCATACCGACTTTTCAGTTTGACTTAATCTCAGTTCCCAACTCTCTAATCGATAAAGCGGTGGTTCCTCCATCAGATGTTTGTTGGAATTCTCACTAAACGATTCTCTTGTACGTTAGTGCCGTCAGTGCACCTCATGCGGTGCACTGCAGGCATTACTTAAGGTTTTTGCGGCCTTGCCTTTGGCCCGTAGCTGCAACCCCTTTCGTTCCTTTTACTATACCTCCTTTCATATTCTCTTTCTTCCATCTTACTTTCCAGACTCTCATAACAATTGATTCATTGTGCAACTGCTTTGAGGTTTTCCTCCTGTTACTTAACCTTTCAGACCTTTTAGTGTCAATTTCGTTTTAACGCTGAATGACTTCATAGGTCCCAGTGCTTGACCGTTGGCCTAAGTTCTATATTCAATTCAATTCGGCTCTTATGTTGAAACGACTGTATCCCCGTGCCTTCCCTTGAACTTGATATAGGTTTAGGGATGTTTTCTATATAGCCTACTGGCCTTTCTAACGCGCATTTAATCACTTTCATTTCCGGCAAAGATTTGCATTGCCCTTCCTTGTTTGAGAAGGACACTTTTGTTTCTTATCTGTTTCATTTGTTTTATTTCATTTTTACATTCATTTTCATTGCAAACCTCTCCTACACTTACGATATAGGTTTATTTCACACGATCGTTGCATTTTCACGATTTCTTCACTCTGTTTCCGATATCTCTTCAATTTTCTGTTACAGGGGAGGTGAAGCTTCAAGACAGGTTAATATTCCTGACTCCTGTCGGTCTTAAGTGATTCCTGTTCCCATGTGCCACTCTAACTAATGCCCTCTAATTTAAATAGAATAGCATCGACTCTGATGCCCTCTAATTTAAATAGAAAAGCATTAAATCATAAATAGTTTGTCTTATTTTTGTCACATTTATTGGCTTGGTTTTTTATTCATTTAATATGCAGCACATATTTCTTTAGTTTCACAGTGTATAATATTTTTTTTGTAAGATCTTTTTCTAAGCAGTTGGTCAGGTTTTCAAGGGGTTTCAATTTTCAAATGACTGTAAAGCATAACTGTTTATAATTCATATATAATTCTGTATATAAATGAAATTCATACATTCACACTTATATATTTATACATATGCTTACACACACACACACACACACACACACACACATATATATATATATATATGTATATATATATATATATATATATATATATATATATTGTTTATATATGTAATAAATATATTGTTTATATATATATATATATATAATATATATATACACATACATACATACATACACACGTTCAGTCACACTTTCCGTGCATGCATTTTATACGACTAAGTATACATAAAACTGTCAAAAGACATAAATTAATTATGTTACGTTTATTAAATAAAATATTTGTCTTGTCAGTTCAAATCATAACACACTTCAACATTAATGGACTAAAGCACTGCCTTCAAAGCAGACACCAAAATATAGAAAAAAAAAAACAAGAAACCGGAAGGCGATGGCGCTAAATGAAAAGGAAATCAATTCTGTCGAACAGAGGGAAGACAATTATCTCTGTGAAGCCCTCCATCCTGTATACAGTGAGAGAGGTCTCCTGTTCTATCTCTCTCTATCTCTCCCATTCTCTCTTCCCCGCCATTCTTCTTCTCCCTTCTTTATTCTCGAAAATGCCTCTCCATTTTTCCAGGAGACGGCGGCTATTTTCTCTCTTGATCCCAGATGGAACATAGGTCGCTGAATCTTCAGAGGCAAAGGGAAAGAGAAAAAGTAAAAGAAGAAGAAAAAGATGAAAGCTGAAGAGGGAGGAGGGAAAAGAGTATAGGCAGATATTTAGGTATATTCGTGAGGTAGAAATGGGATGGGGGATAAAAGTTTATTATAAACCATACTGAGTTTGCCGACCACAAATTCTAACGAGAAACACGAAGCAGAGAACTAAACGCAATTCCATGATCTAGATGACTTGAAGACAGAGCTCCAACAGCTAGGTTCCTAGGTGACTTTAAAGAATTAGTCTAGACTAGCTTCGTTTTTTGACGAATGTTTTAGATCCTAATTCCTATTTCTAGAACGAAAAGCTTTTAACAGTGTGCTAGCATAGAGTCGAGAAGAGAAGGCAGCATGACACTTATGGAAAGTCTTCTTAATCTGTCAATCATTTTTTGCATTGTCTGTTACCACTGCAGTTTTATTATAAACAAAATGTTATACCAACACGCACACACGTAGGGGAGCCACTACGTCTAATTTTACAGAATCGAAAACCAGCACGCTAATTTATGTATTAGATGAGTTAGATCTTACGGAATTAGGATATGGAATATTCATACTCACTCTCTCCGCTTTGAAGTCTGGAAGCTCAGTTAGGCCCTGAAATAGCAAATGGATTGATATCAGAAAGACTGGAATTCTTCATTCGCTGTCGTAAACGGGACTAATGGAATTTGCTATGCGAGATCTAATATCGAGGCTGAAATTCTTTTTTTTTTTTATTTCGTTATGATGAAATGTGTACGCTGTAACGCTGGAATTGTTACGTGGCTTTAATAGACAGTAATTGGTTGTGTATCAAGAGAAAATACTTGGTTATAAAAATGAACAGATGAATGAGTCGAGGTTTTACTTTTAGAACACGATGCATGTATTTGTTATGTATACTTAATGTACGTGTACGTTTATATATGTATATATATGTACAGTCACTCAAAAATGTTTTGCAACATGTTCCAGAAGTTTCGTTCACCTAACAGTAATTTGTTCTTTTGATATTTACAAGGAAATGTAATTTTCTTATTCGACGTTGGTTATTAATCATACGGTTAACAATATAAAAAGAATGGTGAGTGAAAAATTCATATTACGAAAAAATGACAGAAACATTTTGAAAATTTCACTTCAGATGATTGGGCAAAAGAGTCAAAGAAGAAACTATATTTCGAATCCAGATAAAAACTTATTGACTAATAGTAATATTGAATAATCATCAATGAAATTATATATAAATAAAGAAAGAAAGAATTCAACCATTATTGTTGTCAAAAACAAAAGAAGAAAATCTCGTAACATCGTATGTTATCGTGTGACTCCACATTCGGGCAGGAAAATTAAACTAAACTCTCTCGTCACTTGCACCGATAAGATAGGTAACAGACTGCTGCACCACAATCATTACCTTGCATAAGACTAATGTCTCTGTTGTAGATATTGCTCGATAGCTTAGCGTAAATAAAACAACCATGTATAGAGGAATAAAACAACAGAGAGAACGAGGTAATATGATAAATTCATTGTAAAAAGTGGAGGACGACCCCATTGTTGTGACTACTGTTAAGGATCATCATCGGATGATCCCGCTGAGGAGCTCCGCCTAATTCCCTGACAAGCCGGTGTTGCCATAAGAGAGAACATTACACTTTCCCTTCAAGTTGCTGCTCAAACTATCCGTAACAGGCTACATGAGACCAAAATATTATTTCATCATACTCTCCTGCCAAGAAACACTATATCAGCGAAACACAAAGAATAGAGGCTAGGGTTTGTGTTATAATATAATCAGTGGCCGATGATTTCTGTAAAGAATCATCTTTTATGAAGAGGAGAGACATTCTTCACTGATGAGCATGGTAGTCTTCTTAGCCACTGCTGCATTTAGCATTAACTAAATTAATGTTGAACTTCTTGCTAATTTTAATTCCTTAGAAACTTAGATAATAAGAATACAAAAATAGGCGTTATATATTCAGTTAACTTCATAAAAGGCATAAAATGATAGGCCTAAGTAGCAATGAAAGAAATGAGAATTACACATGATACGGCATTATATATATATATATATATATATATATATATATATATATATATATATATATATATATATATATATGTGTGTGTGTGTGTGTGTGTGTGTGTGTGTGCGCCGCCTGCGCGATTATATTGTATGTATTACAAAACAAAAACAGTATATTTTATATAAAATTTCACTAGCTCACAATAACATAGGATTAGTCATTCAAAAATCTGATTAATAATAATGTACAAAGCAAAACTTTACAAAAGTCGTATTTGTTGATGTTAATAAGACTAATAGTTCAACTTATAACAGTCGTAGGCCTATGCCACAAAGTTCACACATATGAAGGAGATAAACAACGATAGTGATGTGGCAGTTGGAGATGAAAATATTAAAATATAAGAACAGCGATGACCTCTAGTATTATAGTAACATCCTTTTTATTAAATGAAAGTATGACAACAGTAAGCAGTATCAGAAAAAGCCCTGTTTCAGGGAAACTGCAGGTAATTTCTCGGACCCACCACTGTAGTGTTCAGTTGTTTTTCGGGCTTACAACTAAGTTGCCAAATAGCGCCAGATGTCGCTGTTATAAGCTGTTGTCAAAAACTTTTGAAGTATGTTGCAAAACTTTAATTGATTGTACATATATACATATATATATATATAACAATATATATATATATATATATATATTATCTATATATATATCTATATATATATATATATATATATATATATATATATATATATATATAAACAAGTTTGTATACGCATGACATTTTTATACTTTAAAATGTTAAAATACATGATGCTGCTTGATATAAATTCATATATACATATATATATATATATATATATATATATATATATATATATATATATATATATATATATATATATATATACTAATAATATATATATGTCAAAAAATATTCTAATTTAATCTCTTGGAATTTTACCTCTACTATCCTTTCTAGGTATCTTTAATTAACCTTTAACACAATTAATCGTTCTAGAATACTAATGTTGCAATCTGTTAGTTTTAGAATTAACCTCTCAGACATTAATGGCTTTAATATATTCTCAGTAAACACCCACAGATTCCATATCAGGCAGCATACGTGAAGTAACATTTGAAAATATAAAAAATGTCACGTGGGAACAAACTCGTTTACATATGTAAATATATACATATATATATATATATATATATATATATATATATATATATATATGTACTTATATATATATATATATATATATATATATATATATATAATATATATATCTTATATATACCTGAGTTTCATATCAGAAACTGGCATACATTGGCTTAACATTTGAAGTATAAAAATGTCATGAGGAACAAAAACTCGTTTTATATATGTATGTGCAGTTACATATATATATATAAATATATATATATATATATATATATATATATATATATATATGTATATATATATATATATATAATATATATATATATATATATATATATATATATATATATATATATATGTTTATGCTTTACATACAATACATAAACGAGTTTGTTCAAATACGACATTTTATACTTTCAAAATGTTAGACTATGTATATATGGATATGAAAACTCAGGTATATATATATATAATATAAAAGTATATATATATATATATATATATATATATATATATATATATATATATATATATATATATATATAAACGAGCTTGTTCCCACATGACATTCTTATATTTTCAAATGTTAAGCCACGTATGCCGCCTGATATGGAATTCAGGTGTTTACTGAGAATATATTAAAACCTATTAATGTCTGAAAGGGTTAATTCTAAAAACTAACAGATTGTATATTGGTATTCTTAGAACGATTAATTGTGTTAAAGGTTAATTAAAGATACCTAGAAAGTAGATAAATGAAAATAAAATTCAAGAGATTAAATTAGAATAAGTTTATACATGACATGAGATAAATCAAAGTAATAATAAAGTGAGCACATAGAGAAGCTCTGAAGTTTAGGGGACCATTTCCGACCATAAAAAGAGCTATTTCCAAACAATAATTTACTGAAGAGTTAATATCACCTTTCAAGTCATTTCATGAAGTGAATTATATAAGTCTAGATTAGAAAGCAGAGAGTTAGGATCTAACTTAGAAATCCTCTGAAGAAACAGGCCATTGTTTAAGATTTCATAAAAGCTATTAGGAATATCACAAGCTGATCAAAGTGGCCACAGATAAACAAATTACAAGTAAAAAGTCATATCCAAACATGCATGTGCCTAGATGCCAAAGGCTCCCGGCATTAGCAACTTCAAAAACTATAGGATATATGGACTCATATGAACTCACTAAATAGAGTACCTTCATCATCCAATGAGGACAGATGGTCAAAATAAAGGAGTCTCTAAATCTACTCTGTAAATGATTTGTGGGTGAAGTTTTTGACTGATGAAGGTGTAAATATAACTTGGCAAGACTAGGACAATAAATGTCACTCTTAGGAATACAATTGTGATTTACGTAACAAATAAAATCATTCTTCACTAGGTCGTAAATTCGTTATATTAGTCTGCCCACAGAGAGAGAGAGAGAGAGAGAGAGAAAATAGAGAGAAAGAGAGAGAGAGAACTAAAAAATATGGAAACTATATATATATATATATATATATATATATATATATATATATATAATATATATATATATATATATAATATATATATATATAATCTATCTCTCTCTCTCTCTCTCTCTCTCTCTCTCTCTCCTCTCTCTCTCTCTCTCTCTCATCTAGATCCAAACATGAATAATACTTAGTAAGCCAATTACGATTTAGTTTCACTTTATCTGTTTGTTACTCTTTCTGTTGCCATGGTAACTTCTAGGCCAGGGTCACATTCAAGAAAACCTTTACCTTTCCACATTTTACCACAGCGTTCTGCGTTCTCTCTCTCTCTCTCTCTCTCTCTCTCTCTCTCTCTCTCTCTCTCTCTCTCTCTCTCTCAAAGCGATAAATGAGAGATCTGGGGAATATTGTGGCAAGGCAGGCTTAAGGGACTTCGTCTCTGGCGCTTTTTTCCTTTTTTGCAGATTACGACAGTTTTAAGGTTACGTATTTGCTTTTACCTCAACATCATTGCCATTAGTGCACAGTCTCATTACACGGGAATCATGATTTATCAAAGGTTCTGTGGATCTGCACCATAGGGTAAAATGAAATTTGCAAATATATATAAAACAAACACCTTACACAAGCACATACATATGTACATAGGCATGACGTGTTAGTGTGATTTTAAATGCATATATATATATGTATGTGTATATATATATATATATATATATATATATATATATATATATATATATATATATATATATATATATATATATACATTATACGATTATAATCAGTTTAATACGTGATTCATTTATCACATATCACCACAGGTGGAAAAATAAGAGACGGGGGTGTAGTTCGGACTGGTTTCGACTTTATTTCAACCTGTCTCCAATTTTTTCACTTGTGGTAATATGTAATATATATATATATATATATATATATATATATATATATATATATATATATATATATATATATACTGTATATATATATATATATGTGTGTGTGTGTGTGTGTGTATGTGTGTATGTATATGTATGTATGGATAAACATACATACAGTATATATGATATATATATGTATATATATTATATATATATATATATATATATATATATATATATATATATATATATATATATTTTATATATATACACTATATATATATATATAATATTTATTACATAATACATATACGGTCAATTTGGAAAGTACTCTTCGGGCCCCGGAAAGGAATTGGAATTTAATCTCAATAGAATAATTTGTTTAAAATGATGTAATCTTAAGTGAACACATATACTGATTATCATATAAAGAGATTTGATCCTAACTGCGAAAACTAATTACACCTAGATTTCAATTTGAAGTTATAATAAGCCCATCAAATTCTATCAAAACCAGGACGTTCTAAACAGCTCCATCTATTTGTTCTTACCTGAAAATGATATTTCCGTAATTACTTTCATCAGAGACTATTAAAAAGATTCATCAGTGTCATTAAAAAACAAGTGTACAGGACGATTAGTGACAAGTGCGTTTATGGAGCTGTCGTGATAAATTCTGCCAGTTCTCATCACTCTCCTACCTCCTTCCTCCTTATTTTCTACTTGTTTTATTTTTTTTTATATCCTTACGTCACACTTAGAGTCTCTTATAGCTAACTGAGAGTATGCTGGATTTTATATCAAGGTTCACCAATTCCTTTCTACCAGCCTTAATTAAAGGCTATCCTTCTGTCACCCAGATTTAAAGAGCAGTGGCTCTTAACTAAGGTTTTTTTTATTACTAATAAAGGTACATAATTCATCATAATGTTCGCGAACATGATGAATAGATTGCCCAGAGTAATCAAAACGGTATTGATTCTACCCGTAAACAAAAATTCCAATTTGAATCTAACTGTAAAAAGCAATTCCGATGGATGCTGATGGGTGACTATGGATAACTACTGAAGTGCAGGAACAATGACTGTATTAAAAATCTCTTGCATAGAGCTTTTTTTTTTTTATCTCTACTAGGACTTCTAGCTGCAAGGCTACTTTTATTATTGCTGCTTTTTACTTGCCTGGTGGTCTCGTTTTTTACCTCTCTCTCTCTCTCTCTCTCTCTCTCTCTCTCTCTCTCTCTCTCTCTCTCTCTCTGTAACTTGCTGTATTCTTTCGAATAAAACGTTCCGTAATGCATTTACTCATGACCGAAACAGTATAGACTACTGTACAACTACATCTTCCTATGGTGCTTATAGCATAAAGCACTTTTGGTAAAAAAAAAAAGTAGAGTAACATTTCACTTTTTTAAAATATATTTTTGACTCACTCCTTTCCATTTCTACTGAACACGACTTGTTCGCCATCTCACCTGACACGTCCTGACACTGGTAAAACTGCTCTGCTGCGAGACCAAAACGAACCTGCCGGGACTCGGGCGCACAAGGAACCTGCCGGAACTTGGGCGTACAAGGAACCCGGAATAGGGCTCACTCGGCACGGGAACACAGTCCTGCAGAGGACGGACGACGCAGTTGCCATGAATTATCATCCCCCGAAGTGGAATCGGTTTAATCAAGTGACACGGCGGACGACATCTCCCTACTCAAATGTAAAGTGACTACAGGTCCTGTCGGGTGCAGCCTCAGCAGTTTCATTGCACACAGATGTACTGACACGGAATCTCTATTAGCAAATTCGCCTGCAACAGGTCCCCGAACTTCGAAGAAGGACGCGGAGTTGGACGAAGTCTGTCTGGCCTTTATGAGACTGTTTGTCTAAATGGGATGTCTGTAACAGCCATCCTCTGTGATATAGATGCTGTGTCGATAAGACTGCTTGGGGAGTTGTTGACTGTATAAAAGATAGAGTAAATTTGATCACCACTTAAGAATATGTAAACAAACATCTGACAGCAATACGGTCCAAGTGTTTTTAAGTTCTCGGGATCATCGTTGATGTGCAGCTTTTATTCATAACTCAGTTTTCCCTGATGAATTTCGTTGAAATACGTAGTGAAGATTCAGTATTAAAGGTTTCAGTTCTCAGGCAATAGAATTTCTTCAAAGAAAACACACTGACACGCGCACAAACATACAAAGCACGGAAACTGCAAAGTGGAGTGAAGGATTGAATCCAAAAATAATTAGTCTTAGCTGTGAAGTAATATTCAGTTGTATTTTTACAAGATTTATCCCCTTGAATATCCGGATTCTACTGCTATCCAAATTGAGATCAAAATACCTTACCGTCTTGACGTGCCAAAAACTTTTGGGTTTCATCACAAAAATTATTTTAATGACTAGTGAAAGGATTAATGCTATTGTACGTTAACGATAATTAACGCTGGTTCGGTGAACAAGTATTGTCGGGCAGTGAGCAAGATGCAACAAAGATGGAAAGTAAAATGGACTTCATTGGAAAAGATATTTTTTTTCTTGCTATTCAAGTTCATTAATTCTGCTATTTTGACCAGGCGAGTATTTGAAAGACTTCTCTGTAATATCAAACAATTCTTCTGTACTTTTAAAAACAAAACTTTGGTTTTTATGCACTGTAATGGAATTGCTACATATTTGCAAAAGCATTTTCTAAACTTACCATTATACACTTATTGCATTTATGACTTTTGATGTAAATATCTTACATCAGTTTCGAGATCCTATCTTGAATATTTAATGCAAAAAAAAAAAAAGATTAGCTGCCGATACCTAGGTGGTTAGTCATTCAAGTGTTCACAAGTTAAACATAGCAGATGTTAAGTTACCAAATTGGCAGATCTAAGATGTTCTTTAGTTATTATTATTATTATTATTATTATTTATTATTATTATTATTATTATTATTATTATTATTATTAAAGTTACCAGATCTAAGATGTTCTTTATTATCTTATTATTATTATTATTCTTATTTTATTATTATTATTAATAATTATTATTAATAAAAAATATCTAAGATGTTCTTTGTTATTTCTATAATAATAATAATAATAATAATAATATTATTATAATAATAATAATAATAATAATAATAATAATATTATTATTATTATTATTATTATTATTATCAATTATTAAGTTATCAAAATTGTCATATTTAGATTTTCTTTAGTTATTATTATTATTATTATTATTATTATTATTATTATTATTGTGTGTATTATTATTATTATTATTATTATTATTATATTAAGCAGACAATTAGACTACAGTGCACAGTCTATCAAGATATAAAATCCCCATCCGGCTCCATGTTTACTATTGTTTTAAATTAAATCCCTTTTTTTGATACATTTTAGCTTATTTTTGTTCTTTTCCCTCGATAAAGAGCAAAGTTAAACCTTTAACAAACATACTAAGTTTTCGTAAGGATATTATGTAAATAATCAGTAGAAGAGTAAGAAGAATCCTTTTAGAATTTACAAGGTTCTCATTTGTAATGTTGTCCTAATAAGTTTATTAAAAAGCAGAATCTCACATTCATCGAAAATATTGATATACTAGAATGGGATAGGGTGAAGGGAATGGAAAGTATATATAATAAGGATGACACCACAAAGGTAAACAAAAAATAATTAATGGAGAAAGGCACCAGAAAATGGTAAAATTTATAAAAAATTAATTTTTTTATTTATAGAGAAAGAGATCAGGAAATGGTAAAAATAAAAAAAATTATTTTTATTTATAGAGAAAGGCATCAGTATATTGTAAAAATTGTAAAAAAAATTGATTTCTCTTATTTATAGAGAAAGGCATCCGGAAATGGTAAAAATTGCAAAAAAAAATTATTTTTCTAATAAAGAAAGACATCAGAAAATGGTAAAAATTATAAAGAAACTCTTTAATTAATAGAGAAAGACATCAGAAAATGGTAAAAATGATAAAAAAATGTATTTTTCTTATTTATAGAGAAAGGCATCAGAAAATGTAAGAACTTAAATATCGGTGCCTCATTATTCAGCAGATCCTCAACAGCGTTTCCTTGTGCATCCATCTTACTGCAGCAGATTACTGACTATGTATTACCCAGGCCTGACGCGGCGAATTTAATTAGATTTCATCTTGAAGCTGCTGCGTGCGTACGCTTTGTGCGGTAGATGCCTGTGCTTGAGTGTGTATGCATACGTACATATGTAAATATATACATGCATTCACACACATATGTATGTACATATATATGTGAGTACATTATAAATATATATATATATATATATATATATATATATATATATATATATATATATATATATATATATATATATATATATATATAAAATGACGTTAAATGAGAAGGTAAATCATGCCTTCTTAGTCTTTGATTTGCATCATGGGAAACAGTTGGATAATTCCTCATGGAATTTAAAATCCTTCCTCAGCGTGTTTTTTTTTTTATTTTAAAGATCCTTTGAAGCTTGACTCCATAACCTAATTTTCAAAAGGTCCATAAATACTCTAGGACAATCTAGTTATATATATATATATATATATATATATATATATATATATATATATATATATATATATATATATATATATATATATATATATATATATATTGATCTGATTTGTATTCACGATAGAATAATGATCAAATTCACGTTTTCTTTCTTTTTATGACAGCCACAAAATGAGCTTACCAAGGAAAGGAACCGTCAATAAAAAAAAAAAGCCAATATACGGCTCTTAGCAGTCGTGATTTCCGTCGCAAAACTCTAGTCGGTCCGACAGTTTTGCTTCGTCTTTTTTTCATTAGCAGACAGAAGCGACCATTGCCGGTAGCGAGAGCCTTCCCATTACCGCACCTGCGTTTTTCCAATCGCGGAGAGAGAGAGAGAGAGAGAGAGAGAGAGAGAAAACCTGATGCGCAAACAATTATTTCTCTAGCGTGTAAACAATGGGGCGGAGATGTAGAACGCTTTTGCGATTCATTTAAGAGAGGAAGTTTCAATAATTACCCGTCAGGATTCGGGAGGCTGTTGGACGCCAGCCAGTCAGATGATAATGTCGATAAGGACTTTAGAAACCGTTTTCTGTTTTTTTTTCGCTGGGGTGTGGAGGGTGGGAGAGGTTGAGGGGGGCGTAAGGCTCACGGAATAGACGGCTCTTCGTGTTGCATTCGTACTTGTGTATTTAGATGCAGTAAAGGTATGTAGTTCATGGTCTAAGTCATAATTTTTGTATATTTTTATAATTTTTATTATATATACAGTGGTAGTATGATATATATATATATATATATATATATATATATATATATATATATATATATATATATATATGCACAAATACATATAAGTATATATACACACATATACTGTATATATATATTCGTAGGTCCTCTTACCGTTGATAGATATATTCACTGTCAACAGAGATGAAATATGTAGAAATAATTCTACAGCTGTTTCGTAGCGTTTATAAAGTATTTTATAGTGGAAGTATCTCAAGGTAACAGACGATTTAAGTAAGATCAGATGCAGACCGTTTTCTTGTCAGTGCTGTTGTCTAGGCTTTACCCAGACTTACCACACAATAAAATAGAAATGGCGTCCATAGTTAATTTTGGACTGAAATTCCCTTCTGTCGAAAGGAGGCCAAATGAATGTAATTGGATGAGAACAAAAGACGATCTAACGAAAAGTGCGAGCAGTCGGATTCTGCTAGTTCACTTTCTTTTCCTTTAAAAGAATGAACATAGAAGGAGCTGCCGCCAGAATTGGTCTGTAATATGAATGCTACTTCCTTCAATAAGATGACAGCGACGGTATCAACTTTACATTTCTCTTTATCCTTCACTTTTATTACTTCCCATCGTAATTAACCTGGGATTTGAGTTTTATGGCGCGAACCCGCGTATCGGCTCCTGTTCAGTTCTCATGAGCGAGAGAGGGAGAGAGAAGTTGTGAAACGGACACCTCTCTCTCTCTCTCTCTCTCTCTCTCTCTCTCTCTCTCTCTCTCTCTCATATGAGAACTGAACAAGAGCCGAGAGAGAGAGAGAGAGAGAGGTTGTGAAACAATCCCCTCTCTCTCTCTCTCTCTCTCTCTCTCTCTCTCTCTCTCTCTCTCTCTCTCTCTCTCTCTCTCGTGAGAACTGAACAAGAGCCGGAGAGAGAGAGAGAGAGAGGCGTTGTGAAACAGACCACTCACCTCTCCTCTCGCGCTGATAAGAAGAAACGGGAAGAGAGAGAGAGAGAGAGAGAGAGAGGAAAAGAAGACTACGCCGTGTGTTAAAAGCTCCCTTAAAGTTGTTAGGAAGCTCAGTGCTAAGCAGCTTTGACAAGTTTTAATTAAGTCAGAAATGCTAATTAAAGTTTGGAAGCCATTTTAATGTCTCCGTCGAAATTATGGGTTTGGTGAACAGGGCTTTGTTAGCCTTTATTGTTAAATGAAAGTCTTTTAAAACCTCCATTATCGGCTTCTGGGAAAGTGAATGGATTCTCCTTTGCTTCTTTGCCTCGTTTGGAGAGGGAGGAGGCGTCTTCCTGAGAAAAAGGGGGAGGGGGAGGGAAGAGAGAACGAGGAGGAGGGGTAGGGAGGAAAGGCGTCTTCCTGAGAGAGGGAGGGGAGGGAGGTATCCTCCTGAACTCTTTTATCCACTCCTTTGCTTCATCTTTGTTTTCATCTGTTTACTCTCCTGTTTACGAGTGACTCTTCCACGAAGGTGTGTGTGTGTGTGTGTGTGTGATGGTCTTGATGAATTATTTCGTGTGAATGGAGAGATAACAGGGAAATGCGGTCGCAGAGGAAAGCCAGAATCTCCTCTCTCTCTCTCTCTCTCTCTCTCTCTCTCTCTCTCTCTCTCCGGACATAGTTAACAGGGCTTTTTACGCCCATTCTTTATTTCATGTGAATGGAGAGATAACAGGGAATTGTGGTCGCAGAGGAAAGTCAGAGTTTCTCTCTCTCTCTCTCTCTCTCTCTCTCTCTCTCTCTCTCTCTCTCTCTCTCTCTCTCATACTTAACAGGGCTTTGTACTCCCCATTCTTTATCAACGGACTTGCACAGTGGATAATGGAGGTGAGAAACGCATTGAGACAAATGTCATTATTTTGTCGATTTTTATGTATAGACAAAGAGCTTAGAAACTGAAGAAATAGTTGTAAACATCTGTGGCACTGACATTCTACATGATCACTGTAGAACAGTCAGATATTTTATTTCACTTTTTCTTTGTCGCGTTCGTAATTCATTTTACTTTGTAAACTCAGAAAGATTTGATTGGTATGAATCCGGATTTTGTTCCTTATGCGAATTTGTCAGTATCAGGTAATTATAAGCTTCTTTTTCATAAATGAATATTTTTTCATAAATGGATGTTGTGATATATTCTGTCGAATTTCGAAGTGATCATCTATTAATTATTTAATCATATATACGATATATATTATGTATATATATACATATGTATATGCACACATACACATATATATACAGTATATATATTTGGACTTGATGATATTATAATTTTTTAGCTGAATATGTGCAGATTCTAAGAGGTTTCTAGAGATACTAACAAGGTGTGTCGGAACTTTGAGGAAATAGAATATGCTAGCTTATATCAGATAAATTACTGGATAACGTAGACTATACAAATTAGCAAATAGATAAATAAATGAAAAATATTCTGCAAATAATGAAAGGTAAACAAAATCAACTTTGAGAAATTCGGTTAGAGAGAGAGAGAGAGAGAGAGAGAGAGAGAGAGCATAGCATAGGATAGCATTCCTTTCCCTGACGTTGTCAGAAGCGTCCAATGAAGTGTGACGTAACAAGATTGTGCGATTCCGCGAGGATCATTAACTCGAATTGGTCATTAACCTTGGGTCAAATTACTGATCGAAGATGCCACTCATAACTTACAGAAGTAGAGTAGTTCTCAGAACTCTTGGGAGAGAGGGTTAGGGTTTGGGGCTTAGGAGTTACTTGGAAGATTATGAATAGCAGGTGAATTAAAGGCACTAAAATGTGTAATAAGAAGGGACGAGGAGGAGGAGGAGGAGGAGGAGGAGGAGGAGGAGGAGGAGGAGGAGGAGGAGGAGGAGGAGGAGGAGAGGAGGAGGAGGAGGGTAGAGATTCTCAGGAGAAACAGAGGAGGAACCGTGAATGGGGTATTTGTTCATAATCATTAGGAAATGTAACAATAACTTTCCATCAACAACCTGAACATTTTTTCACGTTAAATACTATTTCCAAATAGATAAATAGAAAGCTATATACACAGAATTGGAAATTAAAAGAATACAGGGACGCTCCAACAGAGGAGAGAGAGAGAGAGAGAGAGAAAGAGAGAGAGAGAGAGAGAGGAGAGAGAGAGAGCGCGCAGAGTGGAGTTTAATGAGATATGGATAAAGAGTGACATGAAAGACTCCGGATTCGTGGAAACACTGAAAGTAAATAGGAGAGGGAAATAAAATGCTAGCGGAAAGTGGAGTGTGGAATAATCGACAGAGGAAATCCTACCGGGGGATGAATGCAAGGATGGCACAGAAGTGGTCGAGGGACAGATAATGAGAGCAATTAGGGCACAGAAAGAGAGAAAGGTTGAGAGAGAGAGAGAGAGAGAGAGAGAGAGAGAGAGAGAGAGAGAGAGAGAGAGAATCTAGAACAGGTTCTCATTCAGTCAGATCTATTGTAAGAAGCCTTTTCAATTTTTTGAAAAATTCCCACCCTTCAGTCAAGATGTCCAATGGAGAGAAGCCTCGAGAGAGAGGAGAGAGAGAAGATCCTCTAAGAAGATTCCAGAGATGTCTTCAATGGAGAGAGAGACCTTCGGTCATTACCTCGCATTTTCGTGTAGTGAACATAGCGGTTTATGATGATGATTTTTGTTCTTGTTCTTCTGATTTATAACAATCAAAATCCAACGAGAACTGGATGATCCAAGCTCATTTTAATTCAGCACAAACTTTCCTTGATAACTTGCCGTTGTTACGCACACACACACACACACACGGAAAACTAGGGTAAGGGACTAAGAGTGATAGCAGTTTGATTAGACTCTCCTTATGCCAGCACTTACCCCTGCTCTCAGAGCGGACTGTATTAAGAGACAAACAAATCCTTGGAAGAATCAACAGACTCGATTTCAACGTCACCACTCACGTTCGCGTTCCTCGAATTATAGTGTGAATTGCACACTGAAAATAGATACGAAGGAGATAAAAATTATGAGTTCTCAAGAGGAAACAAGTGTAGATAATGTATTGTCAAGGATGAAATAGAATAATACAGTTATTTAGAAATATATTCAGTCCAAAAAATGAGAGTAACTGTTGGGAATGAGCTTTTCATTGTCACTTCAACACTGTATATCTAGTTTTCAAAAGATTTAGATTGTTTTCTTCTGTCAGTAATTGGTGCTTTCATTCTTGAAATAAAAATTTTAAGATTAAAAAATAAAATGAAAAAATTTGTACCATATTCATATTTCCCGGCGGGGTGCAAAGGTTCCACACTGTTCAATCTACAATAGTCCCTGTTATTCGTTTTGTTGTGACGAGATCAAGACCATTTGATACTTCTAGCTATTTTCACTTTTATATATTAATCTAATACTGCAGCGCTTTGTATATTGCGTCTTGTTAAGATACTTAACAACACTTTATGATTCGCAGTTCTGTATGTTGTCGACTCTCTGAAGCCTAGATTAAAAAAAAAAAAAAAATAATGATGATGATGATGATCATGATGCCTGTGAAAACTCTACGGAGAGAACACTTCGAATTTCATAACTATGATAAGTGTTCTGGAAGGTAATGTACAATACATTACATAAGAATTTATTTTTGTAATGTCAAAAGAGACTAGGATTCAAAGAATATCAGAATTAGTTCCGATTAAAAGCATATAGTTTATCAGTTAACAAGAATTACATATTCTGAAATTCAAAGTTTATGAATTGGGAAAGAGAGTTTGAGCAGTAGTAAACGCCTCGAGATCTGAAGATGTCCACTCATGAAGAGGGATAGATAAAGAGGTTTGATGGTGAATATCAGTGAACATAGCACTCAACCTCTCGGCAGAAGCAAAGCGACTTGTTCGTCCCCAGGTGACTAAGCTATAAATAAAACATGTTACTTAAAAGCCGATCGTGAATTAATCTGGAATTTGTGAAAGGTATATTTCCACTCCATGGTCATGGCTACGTGTTCATGGTGTATGTTTTTCCTCTCTAAAACTAAAGATGATTATGGAATTTTTCAGAATTGCTTTTCCAATAAAAATTTTAACGAGGTTTTTGGTTTAATGCATTTGATTTATCTCGCCCTTTACTTGGGTTTCAACTGTCGTTTATAGTACACACACACACATATATATGTATGTATATATAGACATATATTTATATATATACACAATATATATATGTCTGTATTTATATATATGTACGTGTATATGTGTATATATATTTATGTATATATACATGTATATATATATCATATATAAACTAACCTCATGGTGTAATAGTAAGACACTCACTTAACTGGCGTGGGGACCGGTGCTTGAAACCAGGTCAGCGACGATGATCTCAACCAAAATGGAAATCAAGTAACTAGTAATCGATCATCCGCAGTGAATCACTACCGGTGCTGACGTGCGTAGGGCTAGCATCCACACCCCAAATTCCAAGTCGATAACTGGAAAGGTGTCGTGTATATATACATATATATATTATATATATGTTTATATATACAATCAGGAGATCCATAAGACAAGAAGTCTTCAAAGTTCTTTATTTAGAAACGTTTCGTGCAATCTTTGCACATCATCAGTCTGCAATAAATTATAAAGAGCAGTTAAAACTAAAAAGTTAAAATAACAACTATTATACCGACAGTAAAAATTTTTATAAAGTCAACATAAAAGCAGAAAAATTTTATGAAAAAATAAAATAAAATAAAATAAATAAATAAATATATTAAATTTCATCAAGTTTGTGAAGGGGAAATTTAACTACTTACAGTACAACGCAAGAGGAAGAATGGCCAGAAGAAACGTCAATGCCCAGACAACACCTTAAGCGAGAGAGAGAAACCGCAGAAGTGTTACTATTCAAATTAGGGGACAGGTGTTTATATATAATGACTCAAGGGTAGTTAAAAGGCAGTTTAAGATGTAGCACTGAGAATCGAAAATGTGTTTTTTCAACATGAATTTTACATTTAGTAGCATGTGTTCAATGCTAGAAAGTTCTGGATTGGATATACAGGAACCTGTACGATAACTGAGTCCTAAGTGGCTGTAATAGCGGACTTGCAACAGTCTTTTACTGGAACCAACATAAGTACCAAGACATCTTGGGCATTCAAATTTATAGATAATGCTGGAATATATATAAAATATATATATATATATATATATATATATATATATATATATATATATATATATATATATAATATTCGATAATATTGGTAGCATGTAATAAGAAAAACTTTCAGTGGTTCATGCAAGCATTATTAATTGATCAAGTAAGAAATTAAGTTTCACCAATATTATCGTTAATATTATTATTACTAAAAATTGAGTGTCGTTTTCTGCTACAAGATATTCCAAAGTTATTAGCATGCGCTTCTTGGTTTGATCGTTATTTTCCATGTGGCATACCTGCTTATTCGTCTGGTTACTACTACCACTTCTAATACTGCTACTGCTTGTAATAACAGTAAAATAATTATTATTGGTATTATTACTATTAGCCGAGCAAAGCATTTGTAAGTGAATACTCACAAAGAGATTATAAACCTAGGTAATTCATCAGTGTTATTACCTATGGTGCATCACTATAATGTGACCGGAAATAAGTAAACAAGTAAAAAATGCGCCGAAGTTTCTTCGGCGCAATCGAGTTTTCTGTACAACGTATTATCAAGGCCACCGAAAATAGATCTGTCTTTCGGTGGTCTCGGTATAATGCTGTATGAGCCGCGGCACATGAAACTTTAACCACGGCCCGGTGGTGGCCTGGCCTGTATCGTTGCCAGATACACGAATATGGTTAATTTTAACCTTAAATAAAATAAAAGCTACTGAGGCTAGAGGGCTGCAATTTGGTATGTTTGTTGATTGGAGGGTGGATGATCTACATAACAACTTGCAGCCCCCTAGCCTCAGAAGTTTTTAAGATCTGAGGGCGGACAGAAAAAGTGCGGACAGGAAAAGGTACGGACAGAAAAAAGTGCGAACGGACAGACAACAGTTTTCTTTTCAGAAAACTACAAGTCACAATAATGTACATGAACTGTTGTATTTTACCAAAATACAAATAAAGGGTGAAAAAGGGGAGCTTTCGACCGTTTGCACAACGGTCCTCTTCAATTGGCTGAAGAGGACTGTTGTGCAAACGGTCGAAAGCTCCCTTTTTTTAACCCTTTTTTTGTATTTTGGTAAAATATAATAGCTCATGTACATTATTGTGGCTTTTTACTTATTAATGTTATTACCTTTTCATGTCATAACTGATATATACATACATACATACATACATACATACATACATACATACATATATACATAAATACATACATACATACATACATACATTTGTACATTCATACAAGCATACTACGTATATATGTTTGTATATAATCTCTTGGTCTTTCTCCTTGGAGAGAGTCAGAGGTTTGAAGTTGCTTGATAACCAAGTTAGGAGGCAAATTGCCCCTTTATCTTTGCGAAGAACCAAAGTAGCTTAATCAAATACTAGTACTGTATATCCTTAGGAAATTCAGTAGCATGTCTACGTCTGCAACGAAAACATTTGTTTTTTGATAAAATAATTGAGATTTCAGATGTTTCCAAGACGAAGAGACCTCCTATGGGTTGAAGATTTCTTGAGATCTGTTTGAAATTAGCGTGGTGAATGACATTCCTTGAGCTTTGCAGTGTCAGTATTCGTTTACTAAGGCGTCAAGACATCAAGAGCTGAATCACACAGGGGAGACCCTGTAATTACAACCCTTACAGTATACTCTCTGTAGCATCCTCTCATTATAAACCTTAGGGATAGTCTTTACTATGAACGTAATGTTCTTATAAAATGTCTCACGGACGGTGTCTTGTAAACAGGTGTTCGACAATTTTTTGTTTTCAAGTACAGACGTCTCAGTTGTTTAGTTATTTATCTCAGTGCCTTAGTTTTGTGATTAATTGCACAGCAACTCCACATACACACACTCACACACACACATACACACACACACATATATATGTATAATATATATATATACGGGGTTGAATATGCATATAGCGGTGCTCATTTAAAATGAATGACTCAGGTCCCCATGAGAGAGCAGAAGTACAACTTTATGAGTATGTATGTATATATATATATATATATATATATATATATATATATATATATATATATATATATATATATATATAACACTAAGTGCACTGTGTGTGTGTATTTATGTGTACTGAGAGTTGCTGTAATTATAATCACAACACTAAGGCACTGAGATGAATACTAAAAACTGAGACGTCAGCAATGAAAATATAATATATATATATATATATATATATATATATATATATATATATATGAGACACACACTATACATATATATATATAGATAGCTAGATATATATATACACACATACATATGTTAATGCGCATTCAAATATGCTTACATTTGAGCAGTCCCATACATCTTCATCCACCTTCCCTTTTTAAGGCAGACACCCACATGCACAGGTATCTAAAGGGATGAAACAGACCTTAAAGCATCGCCCGGTATCAGATGATATCTGAGGCTGATCTGACTCCCGTCCGTTCTCAAAATGAAGGTGGAATATTAAGGCCAAAGTTTGACTTGAGTGAAATGTGCGATATATAGGGGGGAGCGGGGTGGGGTGGGGTGTAGAGAGTTAGTGGTGGGGTGGGGTGGGGTGGGGTGGGAGGAAGAGGTCTTGGAAATGGGATTTTATTCAACAGGGAAATGAGTTAGGTGTTGAAGTTCCTGGAGACTGTCAGGAAAACGCTTAAATATGTGAGGAAATAAATATAGGTTTGGAATGGCGACGAAGAAGCCTGAAACGCTCTTTTCCGCTCGTTGGATGTGGAGAAAAAGCCAAGAAAAAGAGAAAGAGAGAAAAAAATAGGGCTACTTCCTTGAGAAAATATAGGAGAGAAAAGGTAGGGTTTTTTTCTGCATTCTTTGCTTCTCCTTATCCGACTATCTCTGTTTTGCTCTTTTTCTTCATCGTTATTCCTCTTTCATTGTTCATTTATTAATTCTTTGAGCGAATTCATTTTAATTGTCTTTTTGTAGATTGCCCTTATAACTCTTAATTACCTTTTCTAAATCACAGAGAAAGTAAAGCAAGCAAGGCAATGAGTGAGGTGTGTGCAAAAGGGTAGGAAGACAATCGGAGTCTTTAATATGGAAGACAAAGTTAGAATGCATAAACAGTGATAAACCAACTCTCCTTTACTGAATTGGAGTGTGGAGTGCAAATGAAAGGAAAAAAAGGCTGAAGGTATTTGAATGAACTGTCTTCGTAACACTTGTGACGTATGAGAAATGAAAAAAGTAAAGAATTTAGAGAAACAGAAATATCGAAGTATTGTGAAGGACGAATCAGTCTCTTGAGATGGTTTGGCTATGGGGAAAGAATAGAGGATGATACTGGTGAAAACTGTATGAATTCGAAAGTGCACGGAAAGAAGAGGAAAGGAAGATCGAAGTGAGTGATGGATAGATGAAGTGAAAGAAATATTGTATATGAAGACGTTAAGCATGCAAAGATCATATAAGTAAAAACATTATCAAAGAGAGAGAGAGAGAGAGAGAGAGAGAGAGAGAGAGAGAGAGAGAGAGAGAGAGAGAGAGAGAGTTAGGTAGGTCGAAAGAAATCCAATCGACTATATCAGGCAAGGCCTCTGCATGGTCGAAGATGATTAGGAGCACGAAGAGGTATGAGAAACCAAACCATCTTTATGGATTGGATCCTTAGACTGTGGGAAGTGAATCAGAGACCCGCCCCCTCCTCCATGATTTAGTGAAGGAAATCCTGCTGGTTATCTGATACCGCAGGACGAGGATATTGAAAGTTACGCTTAATTACTGTTTTATCATCGAGGGGTCTTCGAGATAGCGTTGGTGAATCACCTACGAAAAAAAAGAAGAGGGGGAAAAAGGAGAGATAAGAAATAACTGCAAACGATCCCAAATAGTGACGCCAACGGTGATTGAAACGACAGGTAATTACCGTTCGGTGGTTTATTGGTGGTCGTTGTTCCTCTCTCTACATTGTGCGGTAGAATTTTAAAGATGGAATTGCGGTCAGCGTTCTGCTTTTGTTGCCGCAGTCGTTCGTCATTCCTTTGTTTCTATTAAAACATAAAAAACAAAAGGATAATAAAGGCTAATATTACTAGATAAAATATAAGTTGCGATCTTGCAGTAACTGAGTTGGTGAGTGTATGTACTGTAGGTTAGGCGAAAGGACACTGAGATTCATCGATTCAATTTTTTTCCGAGAGAGTATTGCCTGAGAGAGAGAGAGAGAGAGAGAGAGAGAGAGAGAGAGAGAGAGAGAGAGAGAGAGAGAGCATGGTGCTCTCCAGTGATTATTAATTAATATTTTTCAAAGAAGAATTAATGGTACTGTGCGTGCGGTATTTACATAATGATTCGCAATATGTGCGGTATTAACATAATGATTTACAATATGGAACACATACACAAACACATATGCACACAGATATACATATATACACATAAATATGTGTGTGTATGTTGTATATGGTATATATATGAATACATACATACATATATATATACATATACATATGCACACACACACACACACACACACATATATATATATATATATATATATATATATATATATATATATATATATATATATATATATATATATATATATATATATATATATATATATATATATATATAGAACAAACAGGACGACGAGAAGGAGGTGATACATATTCAACTTATTTCAGCCAACGTTTTAGAGCATGACACATCATCAGGCTAAAATAAAAAAATAACAACAATTAAAATCATTACATAGGGATTCAGTAAAATAATTAATGTTAAAATATTGATATTAAAACCGAAACATAAAAGTTAACACCAACCTAACGCCTCAAGAAAAGAAAACTGAGTGACGAAGAAGGGCACCAAAGGACGAAGAGACCCTTAAGCAAACAGAGGCACTGAAGAAGACTGATATTCAAAGACGGAACCAGTTGTTTGATGGTTAACGACTCGAGGATATGGGGAACGTTTCATCAGCAGCTTGCTCTAAGATTTCAAAATCGTCATAGGAAATACAAGCTTTGCATTGTTTAGAATGTTCCCTATGTTAGAAAACTCCTTCTTACTTAATGTACACTCATTCTATGGCTAACGCCACGATGAGATTCAACTCCATTAGCATTCTTTTTGGTGGATCCGACGCAAGTCCCGAGACTTTTTCTCAGGCAAGTATACTTATAGACCACCAAAGAACGCATAAGGTTGGGAACAGTGTCTTTAAATCTAAAAAGAGATCCAATTGTTCTTGGATGCCTTAGAACGGGTTTGGGATTTAGACAGTAAAAGTATTGCTTTAAAATCTGTCAACATGGTTAAAAATTTTTCAGCGTTCGTAAAAGGCAAAGAAACATAAAATCAAGTTTAGGTACTGTAGTACAGGAATCTTTGGCTGAAATTTATTATTCAAGAATTTTTTTAGATATTTCTCAAATAAAGGTTTGGGACAGCCAGTTATTCTGAAAGTATTTTCTTAGGAACTCAACCTCATTATGAAAAGAGAGCCAGTCTGAAGAGAGAGAAAAGGATCGTTAAAATACTATTAAGCTTAAAACTGTAAAAACATGAACTATAAAAATTTGAACCAAGACCAGAATAATTTTGCTTCCGGAAGACAGAAGTGGAGAAGTGCTGGTTGGATTTGGTAATTAACACATTCAGATTTTAAAGAAATACTTTTACTGTCTCAGTCCCAAACCCGTTCTAAGGAATCCAGAACAATTGGATCTCTTTTTAGATTTAAAGACACTGTTCCCAACCTTTTGCGTTCTTTGGTGGTCTATAAGGATACTTGCCCGAGATGTAGTCTCGGGACTTGCGTCGGATCCACCAAAAGAATGCTGAGAGTGCGAGCTGACTCTCATCGTGGCGTTAGCCATAGAACAGGGTGTACATTAAGTAAGAAGGAGTTTTCTAACATAAGGGAACATTCTAAACAATGCAAAGCTTGTATTTCCTATGACGATTTTGAAATCTTAGAGCAAGCTGCTGATGAAACTTCTCCCCATATCCTCGAGTCGTTAACCATCAAACAACTGGTTCCGTCTTTGAATAGTCAGAGGAATCTTCTGCCCTCTGTTTACTCAAGAGAAGGGGTCTCTTCGAGAAACAAGGTGCCAAGCTTCGTCACTCAGTTTTCTTTTCTTGAGGCGTTAGGTCTGTTAACTTTTATGTTTCGGTTTTAATATCTATATTTTAACATTAATTATTTTACTGAGTCCTATGTAATGATTTTAATTGTTGTTATTTTTTTATTTTAGCCCTGATGATGAAGCCATGCTCTGAAACGTTGGCTGGAAATAAAGTTGAATATGTATCACCTCCTTCTCGTCGTCCTGTTTGTTCTATGTATCCAGCTTGCTAGAAATCGAACACTTTACTGACTATGTATATATATATATATATATATATATATATATATATATATATATATATATATATATATGTATATATATATATATATATATATAGTTTATATATATATATATATATATATATATATATATATATATATATATATATATATTATATATATATATATGTTTACTTATATTTGTATGAAATTACCCATTTTATATTAACATTAACTAATGATCGTCTATATAAACCCAAACAAGAATTATGCAGAATGCTACTGACATAGGAAGTAAAAAAAATTAAAATTTCTTCCAAACTAAGATAATTTAAAGAGAAAAAAAGAAACACTTAATTCCACTTCTACTGCACCGTGCAGATTGTTCTCCACAACATTATCAAAATTTGCTGATTTGCGCCAAATATGATTTTCTGCAATGAGGTAGGAGGAGGAGGCCACTACCTTTATTTAAAGGAGAGAGAGAGATAAAAACGCTGAATGGAGACAAATGGGTTATTAAAACCATTATTTCTTCGAAAAGGAAAAAAGACGCAGCGAAAGTAAATGGGTGAATAAATAAATTAATATAGTCTTTTTAGATAAGTGCTCAGTGTTTTTAAGAGAGGAGAGACCAAAACTGAATCTTCCCCGATGAATTTGAAGTTCAAAAATATGAAAGAAAGGAACAAGGAAAAGATCACGTAAAAGGAAGAACATTTTCCAGATGATTTATTAAGCATTATATACATAATACACACACACATATATATAGCCTATATTGTGTGTATATATGTATTTATAAATATATATACTGTATATAAATATATATCTGTATATACTGTATATATATATTTATATATATATTTATAAACAAATATATGTATATGATACACATTTATAAACATAATATATATATATGATATATATATGAATATATATACATATATATATATATATATATATATATATATATATATATATATATATATATATATTATAATCTATATCTTTGCATACATAACTACGCAATTGTTTCGGTGTACATATTATCAAGAGTATAATTAATAAAATAACTTGAAATTATGTCGATTGACATTTTTACATATGTGATTCACACTGACTGCGCGTATTTGCACGCACAGAGATAAGTACAGTGATTATTTGATGAATGTTTTAACGAAGGTGAGTTGAGCATTACCTCGTCGAGGGCGTCCTGTCTGAAACCATACGGTGGCATACATTATGAAAGAGAGCGTATCATTCCCATATTTTTCATCTCTCTCTCTCTCTCTCTCTCTCTCTCTCTCTTTCTCTCTCTCTCTCTTCTCTCTCTCTCATACTGCCACCCATGTCAAGCGGAGCTAAGAGCGTTATTACTGCACTCATGAGGGGAGAGAGAGAGAGAGAGAGAGAGAGAGAGAGAGAGAGAGAGAGAGAGGTTCTTTGTAAAATGATTGAATATACGGCTATTCTCCTTACGTGATAAAATCATGAGAAGAAAAATCTCATCAGCGGAAAAATACGAGACATATAAAGAAAATGGAAAAAAAGAATAGATCGAAGGAAACAACAAAGATGATGGAAATAAAAAAAGGAAATTCTCGTAACTCACAAATCCGTCTTTTCGGAAACCTGAAGACAACCAAAATAAAAAAAAAAGAAAACACAAGAAACTCATGAAACAGGAAAATATAAAAACCGATAATTGGTATCATTACACAAATATCAAGATGGGGAAAAAAGATTTGGTGGGATGAATTTTTTTATTCCCCCGCCCCCTTCAAGTATTCCCTAAATCAGGAAGTTCGTTAAAATCTCCTGAGGTGAAAGAATTTCTCTCAGCAATTAGTGAAGGCCATAACGACCGAAGGAAGACTTCGGGATCTGGGGGATATAAGAGTTGCTGATTAGGGGAAAAATGACACTTTTGTGTGGAAAAGATAATGGAGAGAGAGAGAGAGAGAGAGAGAGAGAGAGAGAGAGAGAGAGAGAGAGAGAGAGAGAGAGAGGTTTTACAAACATCACTGATTATTTAAAAGATCCATCACTTCAAGGAAAAACATGTAATGATTAAATGGCAAATGTTCCGGGATATGATTAGGGAAAAATGATACCAATGTGTGGAAAAGATAATGGAGAGAGAGAGAGAGGTTTTACAAACATCACTGATTATTTAAATGATCCATCACTTCAAGGAAAAACATGTCATGATTAAGTGACAAATGTTCCGAGACATGATTAGGGAAAAATGATACCATTGTGTGGAAAAGATAATGGAGAGAGAGAGAGAGAGAGAGAGAGAGAGAGAGAGAGAGAGAGAGAGAGAGAGAGAGAGAGAGAGAAGTTTTACAAACATCATTGATTATTTAAAAGATCGACCACTTTAAGGGGAAAACCTTTAAACAGCGAGTGACAAATGTCCCAGGTCATCATTTATAGCAGTGGTTTATGGAATGCAGTAAGGACTCCTGTAATTTACAATGTCAATATAATATACTTTCATATGGATACGTGCTTCCATTTCAAGTTCGCGAGAAAATTGTTGTAAAAATCATAGCTCATTTAAAAATTAAAATGTTTTGAAATGAAAGATTATACTGCCTCATTATTCGTGTGTGATCGTATTATAGTATGTACGAATATGTATGCATATAAACACTATTTACACAGTATGTTGTAGCTTGTGGGCATTTCTGAGTAGATTGATACGTTATTGCAATAGTTTACATAGTGCAAACGAACATAAATATATTTGAAAATGATAACTTCTTGAAAGGACAGAAATATGAGCATTCCTCTGGTGGCAAGATATACCACTGACAGATCATGTTTTCTCGGTCAGATGATTTCAAACCTGTATTAAGTCTTGGTTGATAACTAATAGACTTGTCTCGCTGTCGTTTGGACCAGACGAACAACGCAACTTAAAATCAGTCTAATTTACATATTCATTTTGAAATTAAGAGGTCATAAAGGGTCTTGAGAGACTGGAAGAGGGGCTAATTTGGACATTACGGAGCTTGAGTTTTTGCGTGGGTGACAGAAACAAAACTTCAGACATAATTAAGATATTAGTTTAGTTAATGCCTTATTCGAGCGGTTGCAGGAATAATTACATAAGAACAAAGAAGATTGAAGTTGTAAATAGACATGGGTTTATATACAACTTCAGACTGAGAACATTAGCAAAATATTATTATTTTCCCAACTATTAAAGTACAACTAGGGATGTATTAGTTATATGAATGAAAAAACACCTTTACAAATATAAATCGTTAAAATAGGTTGACAGTACTTGAGTTTCAGTCCTTATTGATTATGATTAAAAACATAATTGCAGAAATATTCATACTTGCATAGGCTATGTCAGTTACAAGAAAGTGTATATCTTGGATTATTTTAGAGGGTTACAATTGTAAAACATCTAACACCTTACAGTCACTTATTAGGTAAATCCGTTAAGTGGTTTTCATTAGATTACATATCGTACCTGAATACAAACACAGGTCTATATATATATATATATATATATATATATATATATATATATATATATATATGTGTATGCATCTGCATTTGTAATTAATTTACGATATGTAGTCAATGAAAAGCACTTAACGGATGGTATCTAATATGCTGAAACTGAAATATATATATATATATATATATATATATATATATATATATATATATATATATATATATATATATACTGTATATATCTGGAATTTGCATTTAATTTTACGATATGTGACAACCTAATGAAAAGCAAATAACGGATGGTATCTAATAGGTGACTGTAATATATTAGTTTTATACTGTGCTCTAAAAATTGTACAGTTTATACACTTTCTTATAGCCTGACAGATGCAAGTATGAATATTTGTGCAATTGTTGGTTAATCACAATCAGTAAGTCTGAGAGTCAAAACTATCAACGTCTTATATTTGTAAAGGTCCTTTTTCACTTATATAACTAATAGTCCCTTGTTTTACCAATATGCTTCTATGTAATTATTCCTGCAGCTTCAAGGAGGCATTAACTAAGCAAAATAATTCCCATAAAGAGGTTGTTACTCCTTTCGCACATCCTTAAGGGAGAAGGATGGTGATAATTTAAATCGTACACGGTATATATTAGAAAGTTAATAAAATATTTTTAATGATAAATGTTAGGTAATTTTACCTAATATTTATAATTAAAAATTTTTCATATACATTCACCTTTGTATACCAATGTATTTTTAACTGTCTATTATAACCCAATACTATTTAGATTACCACCATCCTCCTCTTAGTGCTAACTCCCTTAAGATACGCAAAAGGAAATGTGCTTCTTCACTTGAAATGTTTTATTACACGCTTATTAATCCGCCCAAGTAACGGAATGATTAAAATTCCTTTTAAATCAGCCAATCGCAAGTCGTGACTATAATCCTTCAAAAGTCTAATGACGACAATAATATGATGGACTCATTACAAAAACAATTTCATTTTTCTGTGTCGAAAATCTGTCTGGGCAGAATTAACCCCAGCAAACCTGAAGAGCAACTTTCGTCGTTATCGTAAATTCGGCCAAATCTTTATCGTTATTCCATCATTATTCTCCAAATTCTATCATTAATTCATAATTTGCCCTCATTTCTGAAAATATGGATCCAGGGTAGTAAGAGAGAGAGAGAGAGAGAGAGAGAGAGAGAGAGAGAGAGAGAGACTAATCGAATAGATGAAAGAGTTAGAGAGAGATGTTGAGTGATCAGAGAGAGAGAGAGAGAGAGAGAGAGAGACTAATTTAACTGATGAAAGAATCAGAGAGAGATGATAAGTAATCGAAAAGAGGTGAAAAAAAAAAGGATTGGAAATAATGTAAGTGAGAAATCCAACTGAAGAACTAAACTGAAATTCAGACTAAAATTAAACTTAAATTCAGAATGGAAAAAAATGAAGAAAAGGAAAAAGAAACCAAGATGAAAACGAAAAAGAGGTGAGCTTAATCGCTCAGGAAGCGTTAGGCGGGACCAGGTGCGCAGGAAAACAGGAGAGCAAGGAGGGTAGGATTCCATATCCTGAGAGGATTCAGGACATAAAGAGAGATTCTGTCTAACAGACGAAGGGTTGAACGCATCGTGCCCTTCTCTATTGACAGTTGCGACCCCCGTCTAGCATGTATGAAAATCATTGCTTTGATATGCTAAGTTTCAAGAAAGCTTGCGCAACACACACACAAACACACACATATATATATAATTAAATAGTACAACTTTAGATGTCCTGATAATGTGACCACGGGTCAAGGAACGTTGACTGGAACTAATAATAAATATATGTATATATTGTATATATTCTTATGGTATATATATATATATATAATATATATATATGCATATATTATATATGTATATATATATATATATATATATATATATATATATATATATATATATATATATATATATAATATATAATAATCATGAAACAGACAAATGTCGCAATATCAAATTCACGCTACCTTGGGAGTATTCCGATAGGGAATTATCGCAGAAGGGGAATTTATGGAAATAAATGATTGGTACTGCGGGTCAATCGACACAGAACTTCCTCCAGCTCAGTCAGGATCACAACACAGAACTTATAAAGCATACTCTCAGTCAGGGTCATTTATAGCTTCATGATTGTACATAAATCACGGTGTGATAAAAATGTCTTACACACACACACACACACATTATATATATATATATATATATACATATATATATGTATATATATATATATATATATATATATATATATATATATATATATATATAACAGGCAAATTAACCCTTTTTGAAGGTGTAATTCAACGATCTTTATTCATGAAACGGAGGCGTATGAACGTTCGCACGGCAACACATTCATTTTTCTCCTCTTTCTCTCTCTCTCTCTCTCTCTCTCTCTCTCTCTCTCTCTCTCTCTCTCTCTCTCTCACCGTCTCTCACCTCTCTCACTCTCTCTCTCTCTCTCTCTCTCACCGTATCACCTCTCTCTCTCTCTCTCTGTATAGCCTCTCTCTCTCTCTCATCGTTTCCAGTTCACCCACCCAATCGACTCATTCTCACCAAATCAATTAAATGGACCATTTAAAGAAACGTAATAGTTTCTACAAAAATAGGTTTATTATTCAAATAACCCAACAAGAAATGAACAAAACAAAGCAAAGATTAAAATGCATAATAAATGAAATATCGAGTTAGATAACTAAACTCTGAAACTGTAAAACACTTCTGATTAAAGAAGTCTCACTATGGCTAATAGCCTGAAAATATCAAACTCACACATACAAATCAATAATTAGTCATGTCAAAACTGGTCTACCACATGTTATTGGAAACAGTCCACACTGTCCACCGACATCTGTCCACAGACATCTGTTTGGAAGAATCAAACATGATAGAAAACTCCCAAAATATACATGAAATGCAAAAACAATAATGGAAAGTGTAAAATGCATAGCCAATATAGCAAACGTAACATGACAAAATAATAATATAAAAGAGGTATGAATATTCATATTAAATCTCCCACACCAGTTCAAAGTTCATAATGATTAGAAAAATCATGGTAAAAATCACAAGTTCAATTTTCTCCCCATAAAAACAGAGATTTCAAAGTCTACCTATCTGCTGATTTAAAGCCTGGATCCTCTCCAAAGCTACGTCTAGACAACTGCAGTTCTATCACGTTAATGAACGATCAAACTCACTTTTTAGGGCAGATTTTGGCGTAATCTAGATCAAATTAACGCACGTACTCACGAATATACATAACACTTCGGAAGATCACCTGACTGTCAATATTGCTGAGGAATCAAACTATTTTGTTGAACACAAAGATTTTTACCTCCATCTCGACCTAGTTCCATCTTGACTCCGCAAATTCTTTCATCACATCTTAAAGCATTGAAGCTATGAAATGCATATATATGTCCTTTAAAACTTGTAGCAGCCATATTTTGAAATATATATATATATATATAATTATATATATATATATATAGGATCTGTGTCCATACCCTCCCCTGCATATACAATAATGTGTGATAATATATATATATATATATATATATATATATATATATATATATACATTATATATGTATATATATACACTGTATATATATATGTATATATGTGTGTGTGTGCATGTGTATATATATATATATAATTTATATATATCTGTGTATACATATATATGTATATATACAGTATATATACATATATATTATATATGTATATATACATACATATATATATGTATATATACATATATATATATATTTATATATATATATATATATATACATATATATATATATATATATATATATACTCGTATATATATATACACACACAGTACATACATATATAGATAAATAGAGAGAGAGAGAGAGAGAGAGAGAGAGAGAGAGAGCGCAAAAGTAAGTAAACCGAAATCGGAATAAATATGAAACTCATTGCCTTTACGTTACGATTTTCGCGAAGCGTCTCCGCCGAGCCGACCCGATCGATCGGCAGCGGAGATAAGAGAAATAAACCAGGAGTCAAGATGCAAATCCAACGAGGACTTTTATCCGATTGAGAATGTGGGCGGCGACTGTTTAACGGATTAAAAACGTAAACGGCAGATGGAAAGATCTGAAAATACCCCTTTTAGATTATCGGCGAGGCGCCGCCCCGCGCGAAATACTTTTTTTTTTTAGGTCTGTTTTCACGGAACGGACATAAAGAACCTCAGAAGGCGAGGACTGTTTCTCTCCCAGTCGACAAAGGTCCGAAAGATTATTATTTGCAAAGATTATTATTTTCAAAGGTTATTATTTCCAAACTGGACTGTTTTTGTTTTTAATGGCCTTTTCGTCACCTTGGTTCTGATTGGCTTCGGGAGCTAACGGCTGCGTGTATTTGCTTTTAATTTTACGTAAATTTTACTTATTTAAATAAAGTAAATATGCTTACATATCCTAAATCATGCTACAAGAAGTGTTTGAATGAGACGATGCTTTTACGTAGACAATGTTAGTATTAGTTCAAGACTGCATTTTGTTTACGGTTAATGTTAACGTCAAATATCTTCATCTTCACATCATCATCTCGTTCTTTAGTTTTCGTGTTCGTTTTCCGTTACCCTGGTTATCTGTAGGAACGCTCATTTTCAGCGTTAAAAAATTGTACAGTAGGTAACAAAGAATTTACCATAAAATCATCACGTGTATTGGAGGTAATATTTACCATGATGGTTGTCACAAACTTAAGATTAGCAACAGAAAGCAAATATTCTGTGAGATATTTGACTACGTAAGGCACTTAATGAAGTGGAAATCTGGGCTTTCTAAATAGAATTGACGAATCTAAGGAGATTTAAGTAAATTGTTGCAAAAGCCGTGGATGAATTAGCTAAGCTCTAATAAAGTGAAAAATAAAAAAAACTATACAGGTGCAAACTGTATTATTTTAGTTTCCTCTTTTGTAGCTTATTTTGTGTGATTTTGTGCCTCGTTATGCGTTTGCAGTTTAAAGAAGGGACAATTGTGATGCTATATACTTAGAAAAAAGTAAAAAAAAAATAAAACCAATTATTAGAGTTTGACCTGCTCGAAAACTATAATTATTATTTTATGTTTATCTCTCTCTCAAATATGTATATATATATATATATATATATATATATATATGTATATAATATATATATATATATATATATATATATATATATATATATATATATATATATATATAAATATACATATGTATGTGTGTATATATATTATGTGTGTATATATAAATTATGTTTGTATGTACAAATTACCCATGTACACACACACACACACACACACACACATATATATATATATATATATATATATATATATATATATATATAAATGTATATATTTACACACACACACCTAATATACATATTCATATTTATAAATTACATAAGTGAAATTTTAAAAAAATCAGTAGAGAATTAGGTAGAGGGGCATAGAAGTAGAAGTCAGTCGTTCAGGTGTATTTAAGAGTCCATGGATAAAAAATAGAGCAGGCAGAGTAATTACATCTAAAGGTTCAGAGCAAGCCCAGCATAGCAGATTTTTTTTTGTTTTTGTTTCTGAAGAACAGAAACTTTCAAGAGGTTCTGATTATTCTTCTGTGGACTTCTGAGGCAGAAATAGATTAGTTCTGTCTACATTACACTCCTTGAAAACTTCCAGTCTTGAAGGAGATAGCCTGTAAGAAATCCAGTCTAGACGGAGTTAGCCTGTAAGACACCCAGTCTAGACAGAGTTAGCCTGTAAGACATCCAGTCTAGTAGGAGTTAGCCTGTAAGTTTCTGAAGCAAAAATCATTCAAATCAAAAAGTCAGATAAGTAAAAACGAATCTGCAACTAAAAGATTTGCAAGAGTTGATGTGAAAGGCTGGCGGAAGCTGTAACAAGCAAATTAATTTTGACCAGTTCTACGCGAAGGTTTGGAGATTTTAGAGCCCATAATCCTCCAACAGAACATATATCAATAATATATATATATACAGTATATATATATATATATATATATATATATATATATATATATATATATATATATATATATATATATATATATATATATATATAATGTATATTTACAGACAGAAAGACACACACACAGTCTATGTTTGTGTGTATTTATGTATGCATACACACACACACACACACACACACACATATATATATATATATATATATGTATACATATATGTACGTGTGTGTGTGTGTATGTGTAGTAGCAATGTGCTCCGCCTATCAGAGATACATTACCAATTAACAGAACCATATTCAATTAATTCGAAATGATCAATTAAAAACTACTGTAAACGCTTGTAAAAAGTTGAGGGCATCAACTAATATCAGGTATTAATTTTGGCAGCGAGGACTTCCTCTCTCTCTCTCTCTCTCTCTCTCTCTCTCTCTTTCTCTCTCTCTCTCGCGCGCGCTGATGAATGGTCCGGGAATGTAATTTCAACGAGCGGGTATTTTCATTAGTCAGAAAGGGACTGAATGTGCTGTCTTGCAAAATCATACAGGAATCATGCAAGAGAGAGAAATGATATTTTATTCCATATATGGTCATGTGTGCGAATGGGTTACATAGCAGGGGTTATAATTTCGCTCTGTTTTTCTTTTTAACGATGAAACGAGATTGTAGATAAATATATTAGTCACGTGTCTTAGGTAAGGTTGAGGGACATTTGTATTCAGAAAACTAGAATTTCTCAAGTGGGAAATTCGCATTTACGTTCATATTATCTGTAAGAATAAATGCTATTAAGTTTGCTGACTATATAGCGAGGAAAATGGCGAACTCTCTGCTTCTTAGTAATTAAGATTCGTTTCTCTTTTATTTATTTATATTATTTTTTTGCCTTCCGCTATTGACTAAACTCATTATCCAGAGTTCTATGTGTGTGATTCTTTGTCTATATATGGAGGTGAAGCCACTGTTTTTTTAAGAGAATAAAAATGCTAATGCAATCTCCCTTTCTTGATCCATAAATAGGAGACTAAAATTTGAAGGTTGGTAAGGGTCCTTCCCAGGAGAATAAGCCTCTTTTCTGTTATCTCTCTCTCTCTCTCTCTCTCTCTCTCTCTCTCTCTCTCTCTCTCTCTCTCTCTCTCTCTCTCGTACACACACACACATCCTCACAAATACTTCTCTTTTTCTCCGGTATGCATACATACGTCATCGGAAACACAACACTTCTCTCTCTCTCTCTCTCTCACACACATACACACACACACACAAACACTTCTCTCTTTCCCTCTCTCACACTCACACACACATCCTCACAAACATACCCACACAGCACACTGGTCCGCATTCCCAGGAGAACTGGAGCAGAAGAATAAATAATCTAGAGGGAAGCCAGGCTTTTAAAGTTTCCTACAAATGGCAAAATCAAATTAAATCCGGCTGCTCCCGAAGACAAAGGGGTAGACATTACACGGTTGTTATTACTTATGAGCTTCGGTGAATTTGAATGAGATTATTTTTTTTTCTGAACGTTGGGCGCAGCTGTATTCTACCAGTCTCGAGTGATTTTCTTTTTAATAGTCTGTCTTAACACCCGAAGAGCTCATGCGTTTATTTTTATAGCCATCAGATGATGTATACATGTTCATAAGAATTTAGTGCTATTATTGTCATCCTGTGGCTGTGCGTTCTCCATAATTCCCATCGTTTTCTTCGTGGTTTCCCATTTTCATCGAGTTAAGTTATCTGATATCTACAAAACTGTTCTGATTCTTATATGTCATTTATCTGGTATCTACACATTCGTTGTGACTGATAATCTACAAAGCATCTTTTCGTCCAAAAATTCTCCTTGACCTACTGACAAAACAACCTAACGCTTAAAAATTCTCGTTCATTAAAAAAAAAAATTAGACCTTCCTTTATTCATGTTCTGCTGTTAATTAGAAAATTTAACTTCGATTTGTTAATTTCATGACATCCAGTGATCCGGTGTCCACAAATATGATTTGTTAATTTCACGACATCCATTAATCCGATGTCCACAGATATGATTATCAATTAATGTAATGAATGCAAACCCTTCATGATTGTAAATCCACATATGATTTAATGAGTACTTAATCTTCTGGTTTCCTTATAAGTGCGTCAGCGGTGGAGCACTAAAAAGACTGTATTCTTTAACGAATGTTCTCGGACGTCCCAAGCCTCTCAGAATAAGGATGAATTTGACAATCAGCTGATACGGCGTATTCTTTTTGCCTGCTGTTGCTTCCGCCAAAGAGGTTATGTTTTTGTTCAGGTTTCTTTGATTGTTTTGTGTACTTTGGGGAGGCAGGACCATAATATGAGGGTTGGATTAACTGCTAGCGCCTGTGGTTGTGGGATAACTCTATGGAAATTGCACCAAATATTTCACATAATTTTACCAATGTCAAGGTGGTTATGTTTTTTACAGCTTTTGTTTGTTTGTTAATTAGCCAAAAAAGTTATTTTGGTATTTGTTGGAAACGTGACGAGGGGTGAGCCTCATGGGTGGCAACTAGCAATTAAAATTGGGAAAGATTTAAACTTAACTTGAATGGAGAAATTACTTTTAAGTGATTGAATCGTGTTATTCTTGTGGAGGTTTGCGGTCTCCTGCCATTCTCTTTTTGAATATCTTTCGATATACATCTGTAGCTATTCAGAGGGGGCCTAGATTTCAATATCTTCTCTTAAAATTGCGGTCCATTTACTTATTTTTTCGTGGAAACTTTTTCCATGAAAATGGAAAGCCCTCTAAAATAATTCATGGAAGTAACTCTTAAGTAATCTTTAAGTTATTCACTTGTTACTAAAATACGGTATCAGCGATAGAAGAATGAGGTCCAGGTAATCAGGCCGAGACAATTGTCAATAATAAAATTCGAAACAAGCTTTGGATATCCCAATACAGGCATTTCACTCTGCAGAAAAAATCTCAAATCTTCGAAAAATGAAGAAATTCTCAGAGAATTTGTAATGCAAATACTTTTGTTGTTTTCCCTATGTTATGGTTAACAACAAAAGTTCGCACAAGACTGGTTACTAAAAAAAGCGTAATTTTTTTCCAGGTCATTCCAATTTAATTCCGTCCTATGGTATGTTTGCCTACGTGAATAGAATATTTATATATTTTTATACTCAAAAGTGATATATTTTATATTCATGCGGAACAGAAATGAATCCTGAGATATCAATAACAATTCATACTGTCGCTGTAATGGCTGTATGGTGCTCTTGAGATAATTTAAAATTGTGGTAAATACAAAGATAGTTCATAGTATATGTGTGTGTGCATGTGTGTGCGTTTGTGTATTTGTGTGTAGATAGATATTGAAGACACGGTATTCAGGCTTATGATCGTT
This sequence comes from Macrobrachium rosenbergii, assembly GCF_040412425.1. Lineage (NCBI taxonomy): Eukaryota > Metazoa > Arthropoda > Malacostraca > Decapoda > Palaemonidae > Macrobrachium > Macrobrachium rosenbergii. The sequence continues at coordinate 9,520,962 of NC_089799.1, forward strand.
CATAGGAGAACTACTGTATATACATGTATATGTGTGTTTGTGTGTGTAGATAGATATTGAGGACAGGGTATTCAGGCTTAGTTCAGGAGGACGAAAAATCCTTGTCTAAAAAAAGACGTGTGGAAGAAAAGGGGATTATTACGTATTTTTTACCCCATGCCTTTTTAGCCGTGAGTATTATGAATACCTATTGGTTAGTCTTTATGAATTCCTATTGCTTAGTCTTTAATTACCTTTAGAAATTCGAAGGTCCCCCTTGCATGTAAAAGTAAGTATATCTTAGTTTAACCAGACCACTGAGCTAATTAACAGCTCTCCGATGTGGTAGCAAAATCGGTCGCCATATATCGACAAAAGTAAGAAAATATTACCTTTAAGTGTAGAACAGGCAGTAATTAGAGCTTTGGTACCTTTTGAAACTGCTTTTCTGTAGCAAACTATTTTGTTACCACGTCATATAAGGGGTACCTTTTAATTCCCATACTTAATTAAAGAATAATCAATAGGTATTCATAATACTATGGGAGATTCCACATGTCTTTTTTTGGATGAAAACACACATACAGTACACAAACTTACATACATACATATACTCTTACTACTCATTATTATATTTACTACCATTTTAATCCATCTAATCTATCAAATATTTTCCATAAGTTTGCCTGAAATAGAATGCAATTCTCTTAAGTGTATTATTCTTAGGTGGCTTTCCTATGTTATATATTTACATTGTCTGAACAGAAATTACCAAATCATATATGTATATAGCTATATATATGTACATATATATATATGTATATCTAGATATATTTTTATATATACTTATATGTATATATAAGTATATATGTATGTATATATACATATATATATATATATATATATATATATATATATATATATATATATATATAAAATATATACATATATATAGCTATATATAAATATATATATACATATATATTTATATATATATATATATAAATATATATGTATATATATAAATATATATACATATATATACCTATATACATATATGATTTGGTAAGTTCTGTGTCGTGGGATCGAGACCCGGCAGTATCGACCCACTTACCACTTACAAATTCCCCTGCGGTGATCATATATATGTATTCATGAAGCTATAAATGTTGTTTAATATCAAATTCACGCTACCTCGGGAATATCCCCGATGGGGAATGATCACCGCAGGGGAATTCATAAGTGACAAATGGATCGATACTGCCGGGTCTCGATCCCACGACACAGTTTCCTTCCAACAACTCCAGTCGTCGGTCTACCCACTGAGCTATCAAGACCCGGCAGTACCGATCCATTTATCACTTATAAATTCCCCTTCGGTGGTCATTCTCCAATGCGGATATTCCCGAGGCAGCATGAATTTGATATTGACATTTGTAGCTTCATGAATGTATATAAATCACGGTGTGATAAAAAAAAATTGTTTATATATATGTATATATACATATATAGATATATTTATATGTATGTATATATATATATATATATATATATATATATATATATATATATATATATATATATATATATATATATATATATATATATATATATATATATATATATATATATATATATATATAAATTCACTTCATGAAAACCATTTCTTTCAAATAAAATGGTCTGTTCTAACTAAATTGATTAGCGTCAGCGAATTCCGTTAAAATCCATCAAAAATGCAAATCAAATTATCTGCGACCGGTGAATGAATTTAATTCATAGAATACATAACACATTTCCATACATTGTGTGAAATCGTTTATTATTACACGCCCTAGGAGGGCCTGAATCACCACCGAAAGGCACAGTTTCCTAGAGATTAATACGTAATGGAATTACTTTCGTTTATGATCCTCCTATTATTTTTTTTATTGCTATAATTCGTTGTCGTCTCAGGGGCATCATCTATTCCTGATGAAATATTATGGGAATTATTTGTTCAGTTCGAATTATTACTTGAGACGAGTGTCCTTTTATGTCTATTATTTAATCTCTCTTTTTCCTTAGAAGTTCTTTGGAAGTTTAAGGCATTACATGACGATAGCATTATCAAAATTGACATTTTTTCCATGATTTCAAAGATGAAATGAAAATTGCTTAATATTTATTATTATTTGTGGCGAGTCAACTGTTATATTTTTCCGTTTTTTTGTTGAATTGTAACTCCTTTTATTTCTTTTATTTAATAATTTTCTTTTGTTTAAAAATTTTTGGAAGCATAAGGCTTGACATTATAATGACAAGTTTTCCGAATGGGCATTTTTTCTTGATTTGGAAGATGAAGTAAACGGTATTTAATAAGCCTTTTGGATTTGTCTACATTTAAATTATCCTTAGAAAACTGTATATGGCTTCTGTTCAGATAACTGATAACTTCTCAGTTAATAAAGTAATTGAGCCACTGAGATCATTCATCCCTTAATATACCCGTTGTATTATTCTGAAAGGTCACTTGGATTGAATAATGTATAACGCTATCTTTTCTACAGGCAAGATGAAAGTGGGAACTGAATAGAATACCTACGAGTCTTTTTCTAGTCATCTTACTGTCTCTTATACTTGAAATCTTATTATCTTATTTTGTTTGTATGCTCATCAGTTTCATCGGGTAATGTTGAAACTCATCAGCGATGAAATTGATTTTGTTTTGGCTTTTGACCTGAACGTTTTATCTTGAATCCTCATCGGAAGTTGGGGGAAATCTGAATGAGATATAAAATACAAGGAGCTTGAAGTAGAGGCAAGGCAATAGGAAGTAAGTTAATATTGCATAGAACAGCCACGAATTGATATTGTGAAAAATTGATCCAAAATAATTTAGAATGTCAGAAGTTACGAGTAAGTAATTAGATAAAAAGGATTTTCATAGAACACAGTCACGAATTGATATTGTGAGAAACTGATCCAAAATAATTTAGAATGTCAGAAGTTACGAATAAATAAATAATTAGATAAAAAGGATTTTCATAGAACACAGTCACGAATTGATACTGTGAAAAACTGATCCAAAATTATGTAGAATGTTTGAAGTTACAAATACATAAATAAATAAATAAACAAAAGGCTTTAGATCTGGTAGTCAATAAATTTCTCTTTAATTCCAAGTTCGTCTCTCAGTTAGCTTTGCAGACATGAAACAAATATTATTAGGCGGATTGATAGTGAGAGTGTCGCATAAAAAATTCATGGCTTTGAGGTCCAGAATCCAAAGCCTGCGGAAGTCAGCGCTTTCAATAATAAATTTAAATTCCTGGGTATACCTTCTCTAAACCTGTAATACTGACTTATTTCCTGTTTTGGATTCTAAATAGAGAAAATCTCCCAACCACAATTGATGTTTTTGAATAAGTCGTGCGTAATGGCCTTGTATTTACAGTATTTGAATGCAGCATACGTTTATACATGATTCAAGTCAAGAGGTAAACTCGTGCCTTTGCATTCTTTTGTATTTGCTTGAAAGACCCCATGTTAGCCGTTGATAGATGAGCTCGGTCTTGCATAAAATCTCTTCCTGTTTACAGTGATAACTGAATAAGTATCCATCTGCTGGTGGGGGGTGGGGAGAGAGAGAGAGAGAGAGAGAGAGAGAGAGAGAGAGAGAGAGAGAGAGAGATGGTGTCAAGATATGTTTCTGAAGCAATAGGAAAGTAAGTTTACTAAGATATATTAGTGTCAAAATACGAAACGTCAGTAGATACTTAATACCTTTAGTAAAATGTTTTATCACTTACAAGCTGATTGAAGCTTAAAGTCCGAATGAAAATATAAAGATAAGTAAAGACTAAAGACAACGTTGACTCACAGTGTTCAGCTGATGAGTTGGATCCAAAATTCCAGGTGACCCTGCAGGGATTGAAAAAAAAAAAGGTTATTAGGAACGCTTGGTTAAATTAGAAGTTACTTAAGGTAAAAGTTTAGAAAGTATGATTTTGAGTTGCATTGATCATATAGATCTATATTCATTTTATGCATTTTATGTTTTAAACCCATCTGTGAGAGTTGGTATATAAAATAAGATGCATAAAATGAATACAGATCTAAATGAATAATGCAACATGAAATCACGCTTTCTAATATATATATATTACGATCTCTGCTCTCGAAATCTACAGGTTCTTTAAAATAAACAATAATGAATTGGAGCTGTAATGACTGATGAGAGGTGACAAAACAAAGGAGAGAGGAGCAAACAAATACAAAAAAAATTACGTAATATTAGTTTATTACAAATTAGTTGTTACATATTTACAGTCGAGTCAGGTTCAGTTAAATTTAAAATAAATGAACATATCACGAATGACCAAAAGCATCATAAGGATGAGCAACCAACAGAGACATTACAAATGACGAGTCAAAAACATAAACATTAGCAGCACAATAATTACATTTACATAAAGTCAGAACTTAGAACAAAATAAGTGTAGGCAATAAATGGTCAAATCAATAAAACAGTTTAACAAATCGCAAACATACAAAACACCTTGAATATTAATGGGCAGCAAAGCGATAAACGTCTCAGACGAACTCAATGAGCTCGACGAAACAGCCCCAAAGCTGCTTAACAGGAACACTGCAGGACAACTCCGACAGAGTCAAACGACAACCATCTCGTCCTCAAACACAGTGCTGACCTCCTCCAGTACCGACAGTACCCGACGAACCATCGTCCTCAATAAACAGACGTCCTGCTGACACGGCAACCGATCTCGTCCTCAAGAAACTCTCTGCTGCTGCTCTGCTGCAGGACCTGAAACGGATTACCTGCTGCTGCCTACTCCAGTCTTGCTGCTACCATCTCGTTGCTGCTACGACGACTATGACAGAGACGACAGCTCGAGCACGGCAGCATTAACCGACAAACGTTTATTTCCTAACACTTCCTAACAAGAAAAATACTCTCCCCGATGCTGCTCTGCTAAGGTCGCCAATTTACCGATCTCGCCTCTCAAGGACCAATTGAAACTCTCGTTGTGAGAGGTGACAAACAAAAAAGGGTACGGTTTATACAAATTAGTTGTTACATATTTACGCTGCTTGAAATTTAAAATAATGAACATACTCCAGCATCATAAGGATGCAGCTCAACAGAGACATACTGCCACCCTCAACCCTAGAACAAAATAAAGAAAGCGTAAATGCAAATCAATAAAAAAGTTTAACAAATCATAAACATACAAAAACATGAACCTGATCTTCAGACGAAACTCAATTCGACAAGCCAAACTGCTTAACAGGAACACTGCCTCCGATCTCGTCCTCCAAACCAGACGACCGACGACCGCGACAGAACCGAGCAATCGTCCTCAAAAACACAAAACGACCATGAAAGGAGGAAACTCTCTGCTGCTCTGCTCTGCTGCAGGACCTGACTCTCAGGTACGGATACCTGCTGCTGCTACTCCAGCTGGCCTGCTGCCCTCAACTCGACGAAACGATTGACGCCCATTCACCGAACGACAGCTCGCCAGCAAGAAAAACACAAAAACAGCAAAAGGCAACAACCACTAAAGGGAACAATCGACAAACGATATATATATATATATATATATATATATATATATATATATATATATATATATATATATATATATATATATGCTATAATAATGCGTGTGTGTGTGTGTGTGTGTGTGTGTTTTATCTGTGTACGTGTGCTTAGATATGTGCGCGGTTATTACACGTATGCATTCGACTTCTGTTAAGCAATAACTCAGTTTATTGATCAAGTACTTCCAACTACTATTGAAACCTCTAAGAATCTGATCCTCTTCAAAGAAAACGGTTAATAGGCATCCGCTAAAAAGATACGTTGAAGTAATCATAAACTGTTACCAGGAGTAAAGAGTTTTTGTTATCCTTTTGAAACCAGCCAATGACGAAAGTAGATGCCATGCGTTGACGTACGAGTGAATCCAGAGTGAATACAGATGCAATCAAATGGAAGTGATGATTCTTTTCTTGAAACCAATTAAAAACCCAGTGTTTCTCCCACCCTCTCACTCTCTCCTCACTTTCTCACTCTCCCTCTCATCCAGTTCTACACCCCATCAACGTTCCGTGCTGCTGTTGCCGGGCGTGAAAGGGCCACGTCAGTCATTCCAGCTGAGTAATATGATATAATATCTCATAACCCCTATCAGTCAGTCTTGGCGTTCCACGTCCGTCTTCGTCTGAAGATAACTTGTAAGAATCTTTTATGGAATTTCGACGCCTTGGCAGTACGAGTGAGAAGAAAAATATATCTATTCTTGATAATCTGACAATCAGCTGATTTATATCCAGCTTCCGGCCATGTTAATAATACGTCACTGTGGACATTCTACCAGTCAGATGGACTCTCTCTTTGAAGAATGGCCTGGTGGGTTGATCCTTTGTGGATGGATGGAACGGGATATAAAACTTAGGCCAAAGGCCAAGCACTAGGACATAAGAGGTCACTCAGCTCTAAACTAAGAGATACTTAACTTTTTTTCCGAAAGAAAAATTGAGAGTAAAAAAGTTTTTAAGGGGTAACAGGAGGAAAACCTCGAAGCTGCATTTTGAAACAATGATTAGGAGAGGGTGGAATGCAAGATGGAAGACAGAGAACATGAATGGAAGTGTAATAAAAGGAATGAAAGGGGTTGCAGCTAGGGGCGAAGGAACGCTCCAAAGAACCTCAATGCCTACAGTGCACCACCCCTGGTGGATGGCATTCTGTTAATGGTCATTTTAGTAAAAGGGCTTATTGGTAGCTGAGCTTCTTCCTAGAAGGGTCACCTGTTAAATTCTTTATTAGAACAACGATTCAGTAAACTGAAACCTTGGCAATAGGGTACTGTGAGGTGAAATAGTTATCCTTACACCCTGTTAAAATTTAAAAGGATGACCTTATATTCTGCTGAAAGCAAATCGGGTAAAAGAACGACCTAAGGGATGCTAATCCAGGCAAAAGCGTGACACGGAAGACGATTTTGCTATCAGGACGACTCGTAGTAAATTGATGGCCTAACGGAAACGCGACTTGCTTATTTTTCTTACGTCTTCTCGTGCGCAGATAATTTATATTTGTACCTTGTAGATTTCCTTATTCCGAATGGATGAGATTGGCAACTGGTGATTGAGAACTGAGGCTGTATTTTTCAAAACGTAACACTTTACTTTCAGTTATGCAGTCTAGGTATCTGGCATAAGTAGGTGGAAAGTAAAATGTTTAGTCACATTGATGAACAAGAATAGTAAACAGAACCCATTAAGTTGGCATTAGGTAAGAAATATCCATTCGTGCTCACTGAAACACAAAGTTTATAGCTTTACGTTTGCAGGTGACTCTTCGAGTTTACTTTGCCTTACCAGCGTTTTCTATATGAACCATTAATAATTTTCAGTCACCTGCTGAAGAAACATAGCGCAGAGGCAGAAAAGATTATCGTCCATCTCCCACTTTCAAATCCACTTATTCATATCCACAATGTTCTCGAGTCGGTTCTAGGGCAACCGGATGTGATTTAGGAGAGTAGATACGCCTTGTTATCCCCGAACCACGTCTACCACCGTATATAGTGACGGAGGGCAATTAGGAAACCTCAATTTGTCAGACAACAAAGCTGACTAGGCCGCTCCACAAAGCGCGAGAGAAGGTCTAATAAGGTTCTCGTATTTTCTCAGGTGCAATCACCTTTTGTTTCCGTAGGACGTCTGTTGCCAAATTTGACAGTGGCATTGTTCTAATCGAGAGCTGTGGAAACCCCGAAAGGTCATAAAGCTGCTCTTTCAATGGACGAAGAATGTAGTTATGGCTTCCGAGTGTGCATGCGTTAATTCATGCATATTCACAAAGGAAGTGTGGACAAAACATGCATTATGATGCTCACGGATGCACATTTGATGTCATTTTTTACTTATGTTTTCAAAGCACAACAAAACCCAGGCCTGTCGCACAAAAGCACATTCATTTCCCTCCTGGAACGCGAAAAAGGCGCGCGCCAGAATGAGGCTAATTCATGATAAAAGAAAACTATAAACTCGTCCAGTGCAATTGAAAATTCGCCGGGTGAGCGTCCCAGCTCATCTGCATTTTTTAACCGTGTGCAACTGCGGATTCAAAAAAGGGAAAATAAAATCTGCTCTATTTGGAAGCCGCCCGGCGAACTAAATTCCTAAACACCCAATTAGTCAGAATTACTATTGGGCTGCTTTTTATGAGAGGGAATGACAAAGAGGCGTTTTGTGCTTTTCCCAGAGGACGCCAAGAAAAACCTAATCCAGTCATTTATTAACACGCGCACTCAAAAAGACAGGTATAAATTGCTTTAGCTAATATTCCTCTCTCTCTCTCTCTCTCTCTCTCTCTCTCTCTCTCTCTCTCTCTCTCTCTCTCTCCAAAATCCTCCAACCTCCACCCTCTCTCTCTCTCTCTCTCTCTCTCTCTCTCTCTCTCTCTCTCTCTCTCTCTCTCTCTCTCTCTCTCTCACCTGCCAACATGAAAGGATAATATTTTAGACTTAGTATTTGTGAACGAGGTGAACTATGTTAAAGAAATGATAGTGTATAATACGAGTATTTCAGACCATAATGTCATAGAATTAACAGTCCGTTCCAAAGCACATGAAAACAGAGATAAGTAAAAGACGAAAATATGGGAAGGATATGGAAAATGTAATTTCTATAGTAAGAATATAGAATGGTCAGAAATAAATGAAGAATTGAATAAAGACTGGGAAAACATATTCGTAAGTGATAATATACAGGTAAATACGGATATATTATATAAAATATTAGAGGAAATAGTGGAAAAATATATACCGAAAGAAGAAAAGTAAACATCAGTCACGCATACTAAGAGACAGAAGGATCTTGTCCCAGAAAAAAATCAGAAAGTGGAAAAAAGGTCTTGCAAAGGAAAAGAATACATGGAAAGTGATGGAACTAAAAAGTAAGATAGAAAATGCAGAACAAAAGATTATACAGTCAAAAGAAAATGAAAAACGGGACTTAAAAGAAAAGACCCTAAAAAATATCAAGCAAAACACCAAAATATTTTACTCATGTGCAGAAAAGATGAATAAAAGAAGAGTAGAAATAGCCCCTCTAAGAATTGAAGGGCGATTGACGAATGAAAAAAAGGAAATATGCAACATATTAGCAGAAAGATATAAGAGAGAAATTCACACCTAAATTGATAATGAAAGATAATGATACAGAAATAAGTGATGAAAATAGTAATATTTATCGGACATAGATATTAATGAAGCTGATATTGTGCAGGCTATTAATAAAGTTAAAAATGGATCAGCAGTTGGACCAGACGGCGTCCCTGCCATTTTTTGTTAAAAGAAAAGTTCATTCTATCGTAAAAACCGCTCGCAATATTATCAAGACAAAGTGTAGATACAGGCAAGATTTATGATGAACATAAATTAGCATATATTACCACATTTTTCAAAAAGTGGATCAAGACTAGAGGCAAGTAATTATAGGCCTGTGAGTCTAACATCACATGTTATGAAAGTGTATGAAAGGGTAGTAATGAAGGAAAAATATAATGAAACATTTAATGAAAAATAGTTTGTTCAATGCTGTGGGACAACATGGTTTTGTGCCTGGAAAAGCACACAAACCCAACTGTTAGTCCACCATGAAAACATATATAAAAAATATGATAAAGGGAAAAGATACAGATATGGTTTACCTAGATTTAGCAAAAACTGACAAGGTAGACCATAATAGATTAGCGAAAATGAAAAACATAATATTTGTAGACAAAGTAGGAAGATGGATAAAGAATTTTGCATAACAGAAAAGGCAGATAGTGATTGCAAACGATGAGAAATCGGATGAAGCTGAGTAATATCCGGTGTGCCACAAGGTACAGTGTTAGCTGCATTGCTGTTTGTTATTATGATTGCAGACATAGACAGTAATGCAGAACTCAGTAGTGAGAAGTTTCACTGATGACACAAGAATAAGTAGAGAAATTACTTGTGATGAAGATAGGAACTCGCTACAAAGAGACTTAAACAAAATATATGAATGGGCAGAGGTAAATAGGATGGTATTTAACTCTGATAAATTTGAATCAACAAACTATGGTGATAAAGAAGGAATGCTTTATGTATATAAGGGACCTAATAAGGAGACAATCACAAATAAGGAAGCAGTTAAAGATCTTGGTGTGATGCTGAATAGGAATATGCTATGCAATGATCAAATAGCAATACTATTGGCAAAATGCAAAGCAATGATGGGAATGTTGTTCCGAAACTTCAAAACAAGAAAAGCCGAACACATGATTTTGCTTTATAAAACGTATGTATGTAGTCCACTTGAATATTGCAATATAATATGGTACCCACACTGCCAAAAGGATATTGCACAAATAAGAGTGTACAAAGGTCCTTTACAGCTAGAATAGAAGAAGTTAAGGACCTAGACTACTGGGAAAGACTACAGTTCTTAAAATTATATAGTCTCGAAAGGAGAAGAGTACGCTACATGATAATACAGGCATGGAAACAGATAGAAATATCAGAAAGAGCAAGCAGAGATAGATTAATAGTGCCCAAAACTATACCAGGAAAACTAAGGAACGCACACAGGACATTAATCCACTACGCACTAGCATCAATAATGCAGTGATTATTCAGTGCATTACCAGCTCATCTGAGGAACATATCAGGAGTGAGCGTAGATGTGTTTAAGAATAAGCTCGACAAATATCTAAGCTGCATCCCAGACCATCCAAGATTGGAAGATGAACAATACACCGGAAGAAGCATTAGCAATTTTCTGGTAGACATCAAAGGTGCCTCACACTGAGGGACCTGGGCCAACCTGAACGAACTGTAAGGTTTGTAAGGTCTCTCTCTCTCTCTTCAAATCCTCCACCCCCACCCCACCTCTCTCTCTCTCTCTCCAAAATCCTTTAACCCCCAGCCCACACCGCCCCCTCTGTCTCTCTCTCTCTCTCTCTCTCTCTCTCTCTCTCTCTCTCTCTCTCTCTCTCTCTCCCAAAATCCTTTAACCGCCACCCCACCTCTCTCTCTCTCTCTCTCTCTCTCTCTCTCTCTCTCTCTCTCTCTCTCTCTCTCTCTCTCTCTCCCCAGTAAACCTTACATGTAGACGTATCTTGCAGTGTTTTCTTCCGGAACAGTAAACAAAAACAAACTATAATTAAAATCGTCAAAACAGTTTGCTTGAAACTAGACAGCTTAACATAAACAGCTCACTTTTTTCCCCAAATATACTTATAATACTCCATCCTGATTAAATATTCATTAAATCATCGCATGACGAGAATAATTAATTATACACACGGGTGACTTAGATGTATTCAAAAACATTTCGCTCTGTCCCTTCGCAGAGGATCTGCCGTTAATCCCTATTTAAGCGCTGTTTATAATAGGTATTTCCATTGCAATATCTTATTATCTGCATCCTCTCCCTAAATGTATCATATTTCTAGAACTGGGAGTATATCGGCCATTAATCCCTATTTAAGCTCTGTTTATAATTGGTATTTCCATTGCAATATGTTATCTGCATCCTCTCTCTCTCTCTCTCTCTCTCTCTCTCTCTCTCTCTCTCTCTCTCTCTCTCTCTCTCTCTCTCTCTCTCTCTCTAAATGTATCATATTTCTTTAACTGGGAGTATATCACTAATAATCTCTATTTAAGTGGGGTTTATAATAAGTATTTCCATTACAATATGTTATCTGCATCTCTCTCTCTCTCTCTCTCTCTCTCTCTCTCTCTCTCTCTCTCTCTCTCTCTCTCTCTCTCTCTCTCTCTCTCTCTCTCTCTCAGTGTATCATATTTCAAGAACTGGGAATATATCTTTAACGTTTATTCACGCTGCTCATAAATGCTTTACTGATACATAAATGCATACGTGTGTATAAACATACTCGTGGATACCTACATGGTGTAAGCGGGATTATTTTAGGTCTTCTTTTACGTATGTAGTTATTGTATGTATGTATACATATATGTACATGTATGTATATATGTATATATAAATAATTATATATATACATACACACACACACACACACACACACACATATATATATATATATATATATATATATATATATATATATATATATATATATATATATATATATATATATATGATATATATATGAAATGAGTGTAGAGCCCAGAGAGTTTCTCAAACAAAGTACCTACAACAGAAAGAGAGATTACAAAAATCAATATTATAAAATCATTAACTAAAACAAAAGAAAGAAGTATATATATATATATATATATATATATATATATATATATATATATATATATATATACTGTATATATATGAACCTTCGTGTTTGATTCCGGATCTACTGTCCTACTATAGGCGTTTGAGATCTTTATTTACTTCTCCATCAAAGTTGAAGACTCGCAGTGATAGGCGTATCCAGTAGGAATGAGGAAATCGAGAAGTGAAAAGGTCGTTGTGGCTATTAGAAATATACGTGGTAATAAATGGAGATAGTAGTACAAATTGGGCATCCTTACTGCCCAGAATAATAGAAGGAGAACTTCGTGTAGGGATTTGGAAGGATTTCTCGAACTGGAAAGCTTGCTCGGTCTTTCCTGTCCGATTTAGTGAAGATGCTGCAAGGGGTGGGGGGAGAGAAATGTTTTCTGGTTTTCTGGGATTTAAGGGCAATTACTGTTCTCTCGCTTTCTGGTCAGCTTCGTAGCTCACAGAAACAATTCTGCCCTTAAGCCCCCTGCATGGAAATGTTTGTATGCAGGGTTTTGGCGAACTGCCTCACCCTCGAGGCATACTTGTAAGCTTAGAAGAATGAACTGCAAGAGGAGCATCAAGTTGCTACAAAATTCACCTCAAGGTGCCGGACACTTAAAATAATGCAGGTGTAAAGTGCGTGTCTCCACCACTCCAGCACCTAGCCTTATGTTAACTAAGTCTAAGAAAGACACTGAAATCAATTATAACAATACAGGATTCATATTTTACCAAATAAAAAAAAAAATTATGGTCTTTCCATTGATCGCCATAATGAATTCATCATCATATTAGTTTCGTGAGAACCTGTAGGCATATTGAACGTATTTAAACAATTCTTGAGCGTTTAATGTGTTATATGGTGAGTTTTATATAGATGCTCAAAAGTATATGAAAATAATATGGTAGGAATATTGGCAATCTTATATAGAGTGAAGTATGCAGAATCTTCAGGCTTTCCCTGTTACGTTAAAATGTCAATAGTGATTTCTGTATATGAAAGAAACCGCAGTTTATCGTTGTATTTATCCTCACTCTGTTTTAGTTGAATGAAAATGGTAACCATATGAATCTATATGTAGTAAAAGGTAAAAAAAAAAAAAGACGCGTATTATAATAACTTTTTATCATCTAATCAATTCAAATAATTTAGCCGAAATAGATAGAAAGTATTGATCAATGAATTCGATATTAGATTCAGTCTCAAGACAATCTGAAGAAAATAACGATTGCAGAATAAACGTCGGTAAAGCCAAACGTAACCTAGAAAGGAAGCCACCTCGACCAGACCGCATCCTGTGCAGGTAAAATAATGTTCCCTTAGTGCTCAGTTAATCCCTTCCTGTCCTTGAAGTTGTTTAAGCTAAAGACTTCACTACTTCCTCAAGAAGAAAGATTTTGGGTTTCCTTTGGTGATTTGGGGTTTGTGTGATGTGTCCCGCAAGTGGATTAAAGTAAGATAGTTTTCATTTGGAAAAAAAAATATTTGGAAAAAAGGAGTTAATGCATAAATGGACGAGAAAGTAGAAATATAAATGAACTGAAAAGCAGATAAGCCAAAAAAAAAAAAATGGATGGAAATCTTGAGTATATTTACAGATGAATATAGTATTATATTACAGGGAGATGCAGTTTATTAAAGGATAATAAAATGATCTTTCGTGTATAAATATGACGGTGTGACGAACTGGCTACAGTAAAATCTTTCCGAAACAACTCTATACGGGTAAATGATAGCTGCAATGGATACTTTGCTAATTATAGGCAATTTTTCTTGATGAGTGACCAGTAATAGCTGGAGGAACATTGTCCCTGAAATCGTTATACGAGAATACTGCCCTAAAATGGAAAACTGCAGTATCTGCAAAATTTTCGAAATTGAGATATGCCACCTACTGGGCTCGTGAAATACTAATACACAAGTTGCTGCAGTTTCAGATTGATTCTTCGATGCTTTCCACGAGTATTTAGGGGAATCCCATTTGCAGTATCTGCAAAATCAGTAGTAAGGCAAGGGAAAACTGCAGTATTATACCATTTTTCTCAGCTGTATTTTTGCAGATACTGCGGTCTTCCAGTTTAGGGCAGAATAGTTAGCAGTATAAAATTGCTTTCTTGCATCTCGAAGGAAACAGCAGAATAGGGATAATGGCATAAGTAACAGCATGTACAATCTCAGCACTTTTAGTGCTGGGCATTTGTTTGTTTTTGTGACTGTTATGGAAGGGGTGTTTCATAACTGTGCATAAGAGAGATCTGATTTGATTCATGAGATTTAGGCTGCCAAGCCAAGCACTGGTGGACTTTTGATCATTCAGCGGTTAAGAATGTAAAAAAATAGAGTTGGAGTGGTTGGACAGCAAGACAAAGAACAAAAAAAATGAGATGAAATACCAGGATCTAAAGGTGCAACTGGGAGAAAACCCCAACGGTTGCACTAAGAAGTAATAGTTAGAGAGGTTGGACAGGAAGACTGAAGAAAGGAAGTGGAAATGGAAGGTCAGTAAAAGGCTAAAAAGTGTGTGCAGCTAGGGGCCGAAGGAACGCTGCAAACGCCCTTCAGCAATGCGTACAGTGTACCATGTGAGGTGCACTGACAGCACTAACCCCTAGCGGGTTGTGTAATAGAGAGAGAGAGAGAGAGAGAGAGAGAGAGAGAGAGAGGTGGGTAGCAGAGGGACCTCGAAAACTTCCTATTATGTTAATGGCAGTCGTAATTGGCGCTATGATTTTCTGCCCCATCGGATTCCCCCCGAAGCATTTGTCATCGGCGACGATTCATCACGGCCCTGATGATAGTCTTACAATAAAGATCCAACAGGTGAGGCGCCATTAATTAGCGCAAACAAATGACAGAAACCTGTCTAACTTGTCCCATTATATGAACTGTAAAATATGAAATCAGCAACTCAAACACCTGTGACTTGTTTAGCCCCGAATAATAATGAATCTTTCGGACTTATTCGGAAATGGATGGCGCCCGAATTAAATTGTGTGTGATGGCCGCCTCCGAGTATTCTTCTTTTTTTTTTCCATCACTTTTGGATGTTTTTTCCCAGATATGTCAGTAATTAGCTGGATAAAAAAATAAATAAAAGTTTGAATGAAAGCAATATGTATTCGCAAATTTTGCTGATAAAACAATGAAGAGATATATAGGATAGTACCAGGGTTTGATCTTTATGAGACATTTGGAGTGATACTCATGCATATGTATATATATGTGTATACATATATATACTGTATATATTATATATATATATATATATATATATATATATATATATATATATATATATATATATATATATATATATATATACTATATATATATATATATACATATTGCCAGGCAGGGTAGAAGATTTTATTACGAGCTTTGAGGCAGATAAACGTCATTATAAGGTTGGAAATTAATGATCAAAAATATGAAAACAATTGCAAGTACAGTTAAATGAATTGTCCTGTAAATCTTAAACAAAATTGATAAAACAAATAAAAAGGGCATACCATAATTACAAATGTAGATTGAAGGATTAAAAAAAGACAATAAAACAGAAAAATAGATAATACAAACAAAAACGATATCCAGACCTAAAACTAGAAAATGCAAAATTAGAAACGACTGTTAACCTAATGAAGGTAAGGAGAAACAAATCATACAATTACTATTTATACGCCGACCACTTTTTTTATTCAGCTCCGGAAATTTGGAGGTTTAGTCTAGTTGAACCCCGTAGGGGGATAGTGCCGTCAGTGCACCTTATGCGGTGCACTGTAGGCATTACTAAAGGTTCTTTGCAGTGTCCCTTCGGCCCTTAGCTGCAACCTTTTCATTCCTTTTACTGTACGTCCATTCACATTCTCTCTTCCGTCTTGCTATCCAACCCCCTCTTAACAATTGTTTCATAGTGCAACTGTGAGGTTTTCCTCCTGTTACACCTTTCAGACCTGCCTGCTCTCAATTTCCGTTTCAGAGCTGAATGACCTCATAGGTCCCAGTGCTTGGCCTTTGGCCTAAACTCTATATTCAGTTCAATTCAAATCTAACGACTTGCAGGGAAAGAAGTGACGTTAACCGAGAAATCTATTCCTTTTCTGAACGTCGCCTCGCGGTGTCAAAAAAGCGACGCCTCAGATCTGTTCCAGAATGAAGATTATTGGAAATCCATCTTCCTTCCAGCCACCTGGAACATAGCAGGCAAGGGATACGCGGAAATTAACCACGCTCGGGGGTTCCCAGTTTTGCTGTGAATTACGGTATAAAACTCATTTCCATAAGCTTGATACGTTGAAGCTCCAACGCTCAGGAGCAATACCTGGCTGAGAAAGGGAAGGGAAGGGAGGAACACTGATGCAGCCCAGATTAGAAGGGGAAAAGGGAACGGAAGGGGAGGGAAGGAAAGGGAGATAGGAAGACGATGGGTAATGGTTGCGCAGCCATCTGGAACTTTTCCTGATCAGCGCTATGGTATACAATTATTGAGTCTCTCTCTCTCTCTCTCTCTCTCTCTCTCTCTCTCTCTCTCTCTCTCTCTCTCCTCTCTCTCTCTCTCGTGGTGCTTCCAAGAGGGTTGTCCTTTTTGAAAGGGCAATAAAGCTATTTATGAATAAAATGTTCTTATGTATTACTGTCTCTGTCTATTTCCGTCAAAGATATCCGTAACGGGATTGCAATAATAATAATAATAATAATAATAATAATAATAATAATAATAATAATAATAATAATAATAATAAAATGGGGAGAAGAAGAAGGATTCTAGTGGTCATAAAGTCTTAACATTAAAAAAATAATTGAAGTAATAACGTTCAGTTGTATTAGTTAAAATATAAAGCCTTTTGACGAACGTAATAAACTTTCCATTTAGCTGAAATAATTTCTTCCCTCATATTGCAACAAGTAATGAACATTTCCTTAAATTGTCTAGGAAAGACAGCATTTCATCATTCCTAAACGTAATTGATTTCTGATGCAAGCCGTACTTCATTCCTAAAAGCACTTTCCTGCTGTGGACAGCTATTTTCCTTTCCTGAAAGCATTTGCCCGCTTCAGACAGACTTTCATCTTTCCCGAAAGCATTTACCTGCACCAGACAGCCTTTTTGTTATTCGTGAAAGTATTTTCTGCTTTAAACAGCCTTTTTTCATTCGTGAAAGCATTTGCCTGCGTCAGACAGCCTTTTTTCATTCGTGAAAGGATTTGCGTGCTTCAGACAGCCTTTTTTCATTCGTGAAAGGATTTGCGTGCTTCAGAAAGCCTTTTTTCATTTGTGACAGCATTTGCGTGATTCAGACAGCCTTTTTTAGTTCGTGAAAGCATTTGTGTGCTTCAGACAGCGTTTTTTTCATTCCTGAAAACATTTTCAGGCTTCACATAGCTTATATTCATCCCTAAAAGCACTTCCCTTCTTCAGACAGACTTTTTTTCATTCCTAAAAGCATTTTCCTGATTTAGACAGCCTTTTATCATTCCTGAAAGCATTTACCTGCTTCGGACAGGTTTTTTCTATTCCTGAAAGCATTTGCCTGCTACAAACAGCCTTTAGTCATTCCTAAAATTATTTTATGGCGTACTAGTAATCAATACTTTATGTGACCCTCAAATGTTCTGTATGCTTAATTCAAGCGACTTGGGTACAAAAGCCAATCAAAATATTCCGACGTTTTTCCCATTTGACATTCATCAGACCCTGACATGCTGAATGACTAATATCTATGTTTTTATTATAAGATATTCGTAATAACATCCTGAGTGAACAATTAACAGTATTATATTACCAAAATTTTCTGCAATGTAATTATTTTATATATATACAATATATATATATATATATATATATATTATATATATATATATATATATGTGTGTGTGTATATAAATTGAAATATAAAAACTCCAAAATGACTTCATTTTTTTTATTAAATGTACAGAAGTGCTTACACCAATTATGACTTTGGTTGTTATACGTCTTTACAATGTAAAGCCAGATAACCAAGAAGTTATCGAGGGATTATTGAGTGTGATGCCCTATTTTGACTCCGGCATCAATAGCAGTTTATCCTCGCCATAAATGGATTGATATATAATATATATATATATATATATATATATATATATATATATATATATATATATATATATATATATATATGTTTAAAATGTATGTGAGATCTCTTGACTGACGGTCCTAACCGCAACCTCATATCATCTTTAATGGGATAGATAATAATTCAGAAGGTTGGTTATCGTTTTATAAATAAAACGATCTTTTTAAATATGACTATAAGAAAAACTAAAATCTTGGAAGAATACCAGAAAAAATATATATAACAGATAGCTTATGCTGCGATTGCGTTAATTATCCGCCATCGAAATTTTCCGCAACGAACCGTGTCCATATAGTGTTATTTTATATATATACATATATATATATATATATATATATATATATATAGGCATATATATATATATATATATATATATATATATATATATATGTGTGTGTGTATATATATATTTACTTGTAAAATTTAAGAGATAAATATATTTTAGGCATAACGTGACGTCATGAGAGCTGGGATGAGTAAGTGCCTTAGTAAGCGAAATACGGATGATATTTCCGTAGACTTCAGTCACTCACTTCTCGTTAAAGTGATTACAGTATTATTTCATAGTCCAATCATAGTTAAAAAATAAACGACAGGGAATAGTTTAACAGCAGAAATAATTTTTCAAGTAATATCAAAATTAATAGATAAAAGTAAATAAAATATGAGGCTCTTGCGTTTCAGTTTGTGTAAATGCAATACACGTTTAACCAAACTATTGTTCACATACATATACACATACCCGCTATATATATGTGTGCTTGTATTTATCAGTTTATGTGAATAGAAGGACGAGGAAATAAATGCCTATCCAACTAGCCGTGGGTGAAAATTGAAAACTGAAACGGGGGTTAGTGTGGGGGGATCAGAAGAAACCAATGCATTGAGAAATATCCTTAGGAGAAGGGGGGAATAAATGAAGTAACTGAAGTTTGTTGATCTTACGCTGAATTGAAGAGAAAAATAAAAGATATGTGTATTTATGTATTGTATATATATATATATATATATATATATATATTATATATATATATATATATATATATATATATATATATATATATATATATATATATATATATATATATATATATATATATATATATATTTTGCATGTATGTGAGATTCCCGAGTCAGTAGAAGTTAAATGGTATTTGTGTCATTTTCAACCACAACCTTATGCCATATATGCAACCATTCCTGTGATTAAAGTAGCAGCGAAATTGTGTAAGATTAGCAATATGAAACTTATTCTTTGTTGGATACCTTGCGCAGAATGTTACGGGAGGGACATAGCATGAGGTTCAAACGTGCTGAGTAAAAATTGACTCAGAGAAATGAGAACAAAGTGAACTTTAAAATACATTCAAGTAACCATTATTGACAGTGACAACTATGTATGTTAAAATATGTCAGAGTTTCCATTATAGACAACTGATTTAAGAGAACTATAGACAAAGTGAGGTGTATGGGAGAAAATGAAGCAAACGCAATAAAAAGCAAAATGAAAAAGAGTAACTTTTAGAAGTAGAGAACCGATTCCAGAGCCAGAGGAACATTATTGATGTTCAGTAAAAACAATCCCAGATCAGTGGTTAGCCCAGTCAAGTAAAGCACTGGCTAGTCACTAAACAGAATGATTGTATTGATTTTTTTGTTTTTCTGTAAAAAACTATTGTGCCGGCTTTGTCTGTCCGTCTTCCCCTCAGATCTTAAAAACTACTGGGCTGAGAGCCGCAACCAGGCATGTAGATCATCCACCCTCCAGTAATCAACCATACCAAATTGCAGCCCCTATGCTCAGTAGTTTTATTTGATTTCACGAAGGTTAAAGTTAGCCATGATCGAGCTTGGCAACGCAACAGCACAGCCACTACGGCCGGCTGAGAGTTGCATGGGCCGCGGCTCATACAGCATTATACCGAGACCACCGAAGATAGATCTATTTTCGGGGGTCTGATTATACGCCGCTGTTCAGAACTCGATTGCGTCAAAGAAACTTCGCATTTTTTTACTTGTTTTCTTGGTTTTGTGATTCTTGGGGTAGCTTTATTTTGGAGGCTGTTGACGTAGAAACTTTCTATCACAACTCCGAGTAATTAGATATAACACAATTAGAAAACTTGTGTTCACTTGAAATATTTTCGCTCAGACATCGATAAAGGTAATGCAAATATAATAATAAATATTCGTAGATATCTCTCATTAACTGATGATATGGAAGTTTTTAAAGTCATCAGCCTATGTAGGAAATAAGAAGGTTATCAGACTGCCTGACATTCAGAGCTTAGAATCACTCAAAGGAATGAGTGTCTGAGAGGAAGAAACCAGTGTAATGAGGAGCTCCTAGAAGAACTGGCGTCCAAATTAGTATTAAAAAAATATAGTAAAATGTACTGTAACAATGCTAAATGTACCCAGCATCGGAACTGATGCAAACGGATTGCTAACGAGAAAGACTTCCTTTGACCGAATTCTGAAAGAGCAGATTAACGAGAGATCTATATCTAGGTTTCATGAATATAAAAGAATAAGCGGTACAAACATGTGTGTATGGGTGGGCATTCAATGTATATTTCAATTGTTTATATGTATGTATGTATGTATATATATATAATTATATATGTATAATAATTATGTATATATATTTATATATATATCTATGTATGTATATATATATATATATTATATATATATATATATATATATATATATATATATATATATATATATATATATATATATATACCTACATTCACACACGTAAACAGAATACACACACGTGTACACAAACATTGTTTATATACGTTCAAGTGTAATATTCCCGTGCATTTAATTGAATCACACGCATATGCAGAATAATAAATATCCAGTGGTTTCCAGCTTTTTATTAAATAGATGCAGAATGATTAAAAGAAATGAGAACACTAATATCACAGAGCAATATGTTTTATACTGCGCGGAATGCATTGTCCTCACAATTAAACCCGTCCGCTTATATTACCGCCTCCACAATAGGCGGTAAACTGATGAGGTTAGATAAATATGCAAATACGATTAGCAAATGTTATAGATAGATGAATCGATGCCGCTCTATTAGATAGAACTGTAAGTCTCTGGCTGCGGCAGAATTCTCATAAATGCTTTTGTTAATTCATATTAGCTTCTGATGAGAGAAACGAATATAAGAAAATAAAAAGAAAACATTATAATTTTGTTAATTCACACGATTCTGGTAAGAGAGTGAATGAAAGAAAATAAAGAAAAAATAATAATAAGGTTATTGTGCAATACTGGGCAATAACTCTGGAATATTATATTTGACCCTTTAGGATTACATTAGAGAAATATCTGAAATAGTCTGAGTTGGGCCTGAAGTTCACTTAATGAGCCTGTAGGTCAGGCTATGCAATGACAGGCATCTACAAGTTACACTGTTTATACCTGGTGGATTTCGTTACTTTATATTAATGTAATGAGTTATTGTAAGCTATATGTGTGAATTGTGAACTTCAGTTATATCGGTGTGGTAGAACGGGAAGCAGCTGAGAAAAATGTGAGTCAATGAACCAAATGGGTTCAAGTTAAATTTTAATGTAAAATTGAATACAGATGCAAAATAGAAGTTTCAGGGATATCGAATATGGATATTCACTGTCAGGTCCGAAAAAGCAGACTACATTGTTTTCCACCAATTCCCTTTCTGCCATTCTGTCTCGCCTGGTAATCTTGCCAATTTACTTTATTTTTTCGTGTCTTCCCCATGCAGAGTTCTTGTAAATATTCTTGTAAATCTTCTTCTTCTTCTTCTTCTTCTTCTTCTTCTTCTTCTTCTTCTTCTTCTCTCTCTCTCTCTCTCTCTCTCTCTCTCTCTCTCTCTCTCTCTCTCTCTCTCTCTCTCTCTGTATACCGAGTTAAATCAGCTAACTTATTACCCTCCAGGTGAGCCTCTAATGGGTATCTATAAAATCCAAGGATTCATAATTAATTTAGCCAGAGAATTCCTCCGTGTGATTAAGTACAAGGAGGAACTTAATTCGGAAGAGATCTCCCTGGTTGCCTCATTACCCCGATAAGATCAAGAGTTAGAAAATATGATCCTCATATCGTAGAACGTTTAGATTAAATGGGAACGTTGATGATTTCAATCTAAGTCGAATCGGTTCCCTTGTAGGTGATATTTGATGCATGTAGTTTGGTTCCAAATTCCAAGTTCGTGTTTCATTATTTTGTAGTGTATTTGGTGTCGTGATCTTTACCTTCTGTTTATTAATGGTTTCGATGACGTGAAATGTTTCAGGTTTGTTATCGGAAAATTTCAGCTGGATATGATTTCAGTACGCCATATAAATTGATAATCAATACAAGCTTGAAGTTCTTGTAGGTGATATTTGATGCATGCAGTTTGGTTCCAAATTCTCACGTTCGTGTTTCACTATTTTGTAGTGTATTTGGTGTCGTGGATCTTTACTTTCTGTTTATTAATGGTTTTCGATGACGTGAAATGTTTCAGATTTGTTATCAGGAAATTTTCAGAGGGTATGGTTTCCAGTACATAAGTAAATTGATAATCAGTACAAGCTTGACATCTTTCTATGGGAACTAAACATTCATCAGCTCTAACTGCAAAGCATATTTTTTGATTGTACATAACGTTTGGAAATTAGTATGGTACAGTTAAAAATACAATTTAACTAACTCTTAAGCAATCTAGTAAAACGTAAATAGCTACTAAAGAACAAATGATAAAGGAAACATCAAGAGCAGCGTAAAATACTTATTTTATTATTACAGTTGTCAGATACAAACAAATTGCTAATAAAGAACGAATGATAAAGAAAACACCAAGAGCAGTGTAAAACGCTTTTATTAGTATTAAAATTTTCCAGATTGCTAATGCTGAGTTGATGCTATTCAGGAAACTGAACGAAAGCATTTTCATGCCTATTGCCACGTGATGCTCCGCATACGACCTTTAGTGGAAAAACATTCGTAAAATGACGCTTTTAAATGCTTCTAAACGGAGTAACTCTATGCTCTGGAGATACAGAAGCGAGAGAGAGAGAGAGAGAGAGAGAGAGAGAGAGAGAGAGAGAGAGAGAGTGTATACTACTGTCAGAAGATGAGAACGTTCAGGCCGTTAAGAGTTTCTTATCTAAACACGTCACATAAACACGCAGTAAATCGGAAGAATGCTGCCGTCTTGGAAAGGGCCACGAACACATTTGGGTCTGAGAGCGCATATCCGGGAGAGCGCATAATGGAAACAGTGCGACTTTGGCGTAGATCATGTTGAAAAATGGCTGCAGGTGACTCTGCAAAGCTATCACACAGGAGAGAGAGAGAGAGAGAGAGAGAGAGAGAGAGAGAGAGAGAGAGAGAAGAGGCCAGAAAGGAGAGAGAGAGAGAGAAAGAGAGAGAGGAGAAGAAGGGGTTAGAGATGAGAGAGAGGGAGAGAGAGAAGAAGGGATGAGGATGAGAGAGAGAGAAGAAGGGGGTCAGACGAGAGAGAGAGAGAGAGAAGAGAGGTTAGAGAGAGAAAGAAGAGATAATAAAACTTGACGGCAAAGACTGCAAGAGAAAAGGTTAAACTGAACTGTAGACTGACCTTTAATACAAAATAAGAATAAACAATTTTGTGCTAAACTGAACTGACAACGTCTGTAAATGTTAGTGTAATAGTTTGATATTACCAGCTGATGTGTTTCAATGCCTAGAAAAACGAAATGTCTAGACATTTTTATACCTGAAGTATAGCGATGATGAAATTTGAAATTAGTCTCATGTAAGGGTTGCTCAGAAGGGTGTTACGGAACTCGAGGACATAAAAAGTCCTCCCTGAAGAGTTATGGACCTACCTCATTATCCAATTAAATGTCTGGACCTCCCGAGTAGGTAAAGAGAGGGCTGATAAGAAAAAAAAAGAAGTGTTACAAGGGAGAGACATGAAAGATTTTCATATTCTGGTGGAATCACCGAACTTGACAGCTCAGGCAACGAAGCTTGGGCGGTAAAATTTGATTCGCACATATAGTCAGATGGCGGGAGACAATTGTCAGTATGGTGATGAAGAGGTTGGATTAAAAGTAAAAAAATGATGCTACTCACGTAACCAAGCATAGGGGAAACGGAGGTATATTTACAAATCAACTAAAGGAAAATGCAGTGATGAGTATTTGCTGGGGAAGGATCTTTGGCCTGGAAAGGAACAAGCACAGAATACAAGACATTGTAGGGGATGTAAGAAAGTAAACTACAGAAAATTATTATGAAAAAAGGCAAAGCAGAATAAAAGTAATTAGTTGGGAGCTATCTAGCATGACTGTTGTGTGTTACGTTAGAATACCAAGATTAGGTCGTATGACATATCTTAAGCATTAACAATTTAATCTTTTCACACAGCATATCAGCACATCGAAAGTGCGATATGCATTAATCTAACGGTAATATCGTGCGTAATGAACCAATGAAACCTTTCGAAATGACAAAGCCCATTCCGGGCGTGATGGGGGCAGACAGAGTCATCCTATTCTATCATTTCAATTAGCATGGCGTGCAGTAAAATGAGTCCCAGGTAATCAAAAAAGGGTCTAAATTAGTCAGGATGGACTGGCTTTGGCCTCAAAAATGGCACAGATAAGCGCGTGGAGTTAGAATCAATTTCGCTTCATGTACTTTTGGGGATTGTGTACAATATAATTGCACTCAGGGGGCAGACTGCGTGCGCTGCTAAGTTTTCTGTTCGCCGATATTTGAGGGTTGATATAGATAAATGAGTTGATTATGAGTTCGTAAAGAAAGCTGTAAAAAAACACACATATCCACACAGAAATATACATATATATATATATATATAATATATAAAATATATGCGTACATATGTGTATATAGTATATATTTTCATGATGTTGCCTTGTAATATGTATATCATGCGATATTTTGGTATATTTATCTTTTTATTTATCATGCATTATGTGTAATAATAATAATTATTGAAATATCATATCAGATCTCAAAATAACTAATGATTTAAATAATTGATAGCATAATTTAGAATGAATAATATCTTTCTTGATAGAAGCGTAGTACAGTATAAGGAACACGTACGTGTGTCCTAGTGAGAACTTGTCTCATTTCAATTGTCATCAGTTGAGATAAGAGAACGCTTTGTTTTGGGTTACATGATGAAAGGTTAGAAAACAATTGCTGATTAGTTCTGAAATCCACTCGAGTTTTTCGTCTTGTTTATAAAACACGTCAATCATAATTAGCCGATTGCCGTATGTTTCGGTCGTGTAGGTTTCTGTTAAAAGTTCGTCCTGGTACAAGCACAAGACGAGTGATTTCGCATTGTTACATGCATTGCTCTGATCACGTACGCCACTTTGAGAGAAAGAGTACGAGTCTTGATCAGTTACACCATGTTTTGTAAGTTGCATTCAAAACGTTTTGCTGGGATGACGTCACTTTCCTTCTAAAATTTCTCTTTTTGGTATCTCGCACCCAAAATTCTTTAATGACGTCATCTCCCTGCTTCTAGAGGTTTTCTTTTGGTGTTTCGCACTCAGAATGCTTTAATGACGTCATGTAATTGTTTCACGTGCTACTGGAATTCTGAAATCTGTTTCATTCTGATTTCCGAGACCGATTAGTTTGGTTCCCTCTCTCCCTCGTTCTTAAAAAGAGATTACTTTTAACATAGTATATTGGTGGTCACTGGTTAGCATTAACTTTTGAGATCTGAATTTAGTAAAATTATTTAATTTGTAACAAAGCAGTAAGAAAAGTGTGTTTAGTGAAATTAGCGCAGCTGCAAAGGGATTTTGAGATTTTCTGAAGTTTGTGTAAGGTCACGTGAATTTTACTTATTAATACTATGGTATAATAAGTTAGGGAAATTTTGCCTTAGTGAAATTATTATTGATAAATCTCATGTGCATTTTTGTGTTTTCTGGTTTGCAAACTTTTCATATTTTCACATTTTTTTATGTTTGTGATGTAACATTTATTTACGTAGCATTTTTAAATATTTCTTGGTAATTTTATATTGCATACTTGATTAATTTTTTCATTTATTAAGGTTTTCTTTTTCAAATCTTGAGTAATTCTTGATGGTTTAAATTTTGCTTAATTAATTTAAATTCTGATAAAGTTTTTGTGGAATTAGTTTTGTTTCATAATTTAATTCAAGAATTGATTAAGTTTGTGTTATTTTCAAGTAATAGTAAATTTTTCAGATTGTGAATTCTAATTATAATTTTGAATTCAAAAATAAATTTTTGTATTTAATGTTTTTTTTTGTGTTTCATTTATTGACCACCAGTGAATAGGATTAATTGTGTGTGCATAAGGCAAAGTGATAAACATGTTTTGTTCTTTTAGTTTTGCTAAAGTGAGTTAAGACCATGGAAATAGTTAAAGTTATTTGATGGAGTGATGCCCTTTTACTCTAGAATACTTCTTTTTAATTGTTGATACCTCACACATATTCTGATAAACTCATTTTGATTTTTTAAGTGATTAATAAGTTTTTTTTTAAGGTATCGCTGTTACCTTTAGAGTACCCAGTCGTAATTCCTATTGTTATGAGAGTTCAGATATCTGGCTGAAGTGAGGTATATTTTTGAATTTTGAGATTAGTTGTGTAATAACCAGGTACTTGGTATGCATCATGACAATATACATACAATATATATATATATATATAATGTATGTATGTGTGTGTGTGTATTCACATTACATATATATGTATATGTATATATATGTAAATATATACATTTATATGTATGTATGTACACACACACACACAAGCATAGGCATCTAAGGCATCTGTTCCCCACGAGAAACACCGAAGCGAAAAATCCAAAAATGTGACTCATTCTCAGAAAACGAGAAAAGTTACAATATGATAAACAACTCTTCTAGCCAGAATGCGATATGATGCAAAGGAGAGCGAGAGAGAGACTTATACCCAAACCTGAAGTTAGAAAAAAGGTAAATGCACATTTCCTTTAAACGAGCGGGCGGGAGTTGGTGGGAGTTACGTCATAGGCGCGTGGGAGGGAGACACGTATGAATGAGAGTGTGAAGGCCAGGCCGAGTGGGTCTCAAGTTCCATGGAGTGACATTATCATAAGTGGGAACTATTTTCTCCCGCGTGACGTCATCCCTACTTCAGTTACCCGTCCTCCGTGACGTCATCTTTTTATCTCGGATTTCGATATTTGTGATGTCACGAGGTCTTGAATATCATCCATATTTTATCTTTGGATATTTTTCTCTTTTCTTCTTGATTTTATTCCTCTTTCTTGTATGTTTTTACATCCAATAGCTTTTATTTCTCTTTCTTGTATGTCGATATATCAAATAGCTCTTATTCCTCGTTCTTGAATGTCTTCACATCAAATAGGGATTATAATAAGTAACGGCCAATGAAAGACAACGATTTAGTGGTAGATTCATTTACAAAATTGACTTACTACTTGGAAGAGTTTTCATTTAAAAAGTACAAAATCCACAGAATTTTGAATTAAAAATCGGAGGGCGGGATTTCGAAGCAGTATTAAAAGCTCTATGAATTGTTTTGCTGTAAACGAACGCAAATGGATTGTTGTTTTATGCTTCTTTGTGCTTAAGACTTGTGGCCCAAATACATTTTTCCGTAAGGATAGCATTGATTATAGAATTATGTTTCCTTGAATAGCTTGTGACGTTATTCCTTTGCTGTACTGTACTTCATATTTCTTACCGGTATGCATACCACAGGCAAACAATTAATGCGGATGCATGTGAGGCATGCATACCAACACAAATACATTTCATTATGCGTGTGCGTGCTTGCATATTCACTCATATTCGCTTCTTGCAAATTCATATATCATAAGACCTAAGGCCAATGAGCGAGACTGGACCGCAACGAAACTAGAATCATTTCGAACCAAGTAAAATATGCGCCGAAGTTTCTTCGGAGCAATCGAATTTTCTGCACAGCCGCTACGGCGTATGAGCAAGGCCACCGAAAATAGATCAATCTCAGTATAATGCTGTATGAGCCGCGGCCCATGAAACTTTAACCACTGCATGGTGGTGGCCTATCCTATATCGTTGCCAAAAGCACGACTATGGCTAGCTTTAACCCTTAAATAAAATCAAAACTGAGGCTAGAAGGCTGTAATTTGGTATGTTTGATGATTGGGAGGCGGACAGGAAAAAGTGCGGACGGACAGGCAAAACCGGCACAATAGTTTTCTTTTACAGAAAACTAAAACGAAGGCAATTCAAATCGAATGATGGTTAAGCACTGATGAAAAACTTCCCAGGTAGATCGAATTAGGGCCGAGCTCACATCCACTGAAGGACATTTCGAATTAACTGACGCTGGCATTGGCTTATTGGACTCATCTTCATTAGGCGTGGAGCCTTCGGCCCCTAGCTGCAACCTTTCGTTCCTTTTACTGTACACCATTTCATATGCTCCTTCTTCCATCTTACTTTCCAGGCTCTCCTGAAAATTGATTCATAGTGCAACTGCGAGGTTTTCCTCCTGTTGTTACACCTTTCAAACTTTTTACTGTCAATTTCCGTTTCAGCGCTGAATGACCTCATAGACCCCAGTGCTTGGCCTTTGGCCTAAATTCTATATTCAGTTCAATTCAATTCACTAGGCATGGATGGCGTAACGAGGGGAAGAAAAAAAGAACAAGAACACAGAAGAAGATCTGGCAAGTTCGTTGCATATTCTTATCTGGAAATTATTTGTCGCAAATACTGTTGTTTGGAATCGTTTCAATCCAGTCTATTTGTTTGCATAAACATAAGAAGAAACGCGTATGCCCACTTATATTATCTTTATTGGATGCCTGCAGATGCATTTCACGTTATTGTGTTCATTACATTATATACTTTTGCATGTTATGTTTGGAAATGAACACTTCCGTGTGCGTATAGAGACATCTACTTACAAAAGTATACGGGAGTAATTGTACATAAGTTGTCCCCTTAATTATGAAATGTTATCTTATTTCCATTGTTTTTTACTTGTTTCATATTTGGATATTCTGTTCTGTGGAAGCTTTCGAGACCTGGAGAGAGAGAGAGAGAGAGAGAGAGAGAGAGAGAGAGAGAGAGAGAGTTAGGAATTGCTGTTAACAAGGGAATTTGATTGTAAATCCCACAAATAACTGCAATAAGCTGATGTTAGCCTAATACCTAATCATTACGAAACTCCGTATGATTTCAGGTTTTCATTGGTCCTAAAATCACGTAATGATAACATTACGTAACTGATGACGCACTAAGTCTTGACAGTAATAACTAGAAGACGAATACTTTCGTATATTGAAAATCATGATGATAATGGTAATTCTTTTTTGGTCTGCATCCGCATTTCCACTTCACTCATTCTTTCCCATTTTCATTTTTGAGAGACTTCGCAATGAATCATTCTCTCTCTCTCTCTTTCTCTCTCTCTCTCTCTCTACCTTCCATCCCCATTGTTGTTATTGCTGTTGGTTTGCTTCATTCCCTCCTCCTTTTTGTCGGGCCAACTGTTACCTGGGACATTCAGGTGGAGAGAACATGTGGCCACAAACTTTTTTTACGTGTTCTCCAGTGTATTTTTTCCCCTCCTCTGGTTTCATTTGCAACTGAAAATCATGTTCCCTTTCCGTGGGGTTACACGAAAATTGTGTTCTTACACGAGTTTTCTTTTAAATCCGTTTTTATTTAATTTTGTTTTAATTCTTTTAAATTGTTTCTCGTGTTTTTTTAATTCTTTCAAATCTGTTTTTTTATGTTTTTATTTTTTTAATTATTTCTATTTATTTGTTCTTACACTAGTTTTCTTTTACATTTTTTTTTTTAGTTTTATTTTTTGAGTTCTTCGTTTAAATCTTTTTTATTTATTTATCGTTTTTAATACGAATACTCGTTTTAGCCATGCTATACAAACATATTCTTATGAAAGGGATGTGGAATGAAGTAGATTGTGTATGTGTGTGTGTGTGAGTACCTTCCGGCCATATTTTATTTTCTCCTCTCAAGCAGAATCCAGAAGTGAAAGGATATGTAAACAACAACGAGGTATCTCCCCTACACGACCAGAGGACCTAACAGAAAGATATGAGAGAATTTTTAAAATTCACTGCAATCAGTTACCACCTATATAGCTTAGGAAGGTGGTTTTGAGAGAGAGAGAGAGAGAGAGAGAGAGAGAGAGAGAGAGAGAGTGCACTGCAATCAATTACTACCAATATAACTTAGGAAGATGGTCTTGAGAGAGAGAGAGAGAGAGAGAGAGAGAGAGAGAGAGAGAGAGAGAGAGAGAATTTTTAAAATTCACTGCAGTCAGTTACTACCTATATAACTTAGGAAGATGGTCTTGAGAGAGAGAGAGAGAGGTCAGTCGGACGTTATGAAAGGTCCTCATTAAGTCTCCATTTTGTGGGTCCTCACGACCGGTCGTGCCACCATTACTGAGGTTATTCGGAAGATACGAGATTGCGATTGAAGCCCGGTTCACCGGCACATAATTGTCGAGGTGATCAAAGTAATAGGTATCGCTGGTTAATGCAGCTGGGGCGATCTGCGGCTGCGGCTTTTTCTACTGTGCAAATGAAAACAAGACCGCTTTTACAGATGCCTCCTTATGGGTACTAGTACTTACACACAGGCACAGGCGCTCACACACATGAACACACATATATATATGTTTATATATACATGTATATATATATATATATATATATATATATATACATATATTTATATTATACAGTACATATATTTATATATATTAGTAAATAATATATATATATATATATATATATATATATATATATATATATATATATATATATATATATATATATATATATATATATATATATAATATATATATATATATATATTACATGTTAGCACAGTAAAGTATGCTTATTTTTCAAGTCGATGAAAAGAAAAATTTTATTAAATCAAAATCTATCTCAGAAGTTGTAAGTGATACCTGCGTGTGTAACTATGTATGTATGTGTATATATATATATATATATATATATATATATATATATATATATATATATATATATATATATATATATAAATTTCTATTGTGTATACATACAAACTACCTGTTACGCAGGTATCACTCTACAACTCGGATAGATATTCGATTGAATACAAATTTCTTTTTCCATCGACTTTTAAAAAAAAAAGGAGAAAGGCATTCGCTATTAGCACAAGCGGTTACGACTGAGGGCCAGTGAAGGCTTCCCACTTAAATTCACAGGTGAGCAAATCGTGAGACTCAAAGCCGTTCAATAGGACAGGTAGACGGTAAATGAGTCCTATTATCTGAACAGATCGTTGTGCTCAGACAAATGGTCAGCCGCTGTTTATAGCCGCTATTTATAGCATTAAACGTACCATGATCTAGTGCATTTGTAGATGCGTATATGCATGTATACACAACTGAAAATTTAGTTCTGTATCATGTAAATATCTATACATGAGGAGCAAGAATCGATATATGTTCTTAGTGATAAATAGGCAGGCATAAGTAAGCTCGTCTCATGAAGGTAAAACATATTCACAATAAGAAATCGAGTGAGGAAAAAATGGAATGACCTTTAAAAAATGATCAAATTTTCGACTTGCTTTTTCATTCATGTTAGTAAGAGGAAATCACAGAATCTAATTCCCATTCATCTTTTGTATAAGAATGAGTAAAACTCAATCTTTTCATTCTGGTTTTCACTTTTCTTGGGATACTGGTGACGTCAGACAGAGAAAGTGAAAAACTTACTCAGAAAATCTTTGCTTGATTCTTTGTTATTTTGCATATTCCCAAAAAGGAAAATAATAATGATTGTCCTAAAAATATAACAATCTCTGTCATAGCTGATTTTTTTTTTATTCAGTGGCCGTTGGTTTTCCGTGCTCTAGCAGGCTAATTATTTTCACCAGTCACATAAGAGCCAGACAAGTCATATCCGACGTATTTTCACGTATTTGCCATTATGCTTTTCATTCTCTTGTCTATTTTCATTAGGGCCCACGAATGGCTTTCGCAGGATTCAGGCGTAAAACTCTCGGTGCGTTTCCAGAATTGAATTTCATAGGAATCGTGACGTCAAAAGGTGCCCGATTCAGCGTCATGTTTTAAGAGTTACAACAAATTTTTTTTTTTAAGTTAGGTTTCCGTAGACCCATAAACTCTATTCTTCAGGTAAAAACCCAAAGGGATTCGCACTTTTCAACTCTGCTACAAATTTTGTGGTATTTTTTTGGAAATTAAACATTTTAAATGCCCAAAGGAATTCGTACTTTTCAACTCTGCTACAAATTTTTTTGTATTTTTTTGGTCAGCCGAATGGATTATTAAAAGAAGGTTATACAAGATAATATCAAACTGTTTTCCCCAGAAATTATAAATCTAAATCTACTTGACAAGGTACATGTCTCTCTTCGTGTAGCTAATTTTAGCTTACCTTCAGTTGAGCAGTGATAATTCAGTAGTTTGAGAGAGAGAGAGAGAGAGAGAGAGAGAGAGAGAGAGCGAGCACAGCAAATATAGACATATATAGTGTAGAATTCATTATGATGAAAATAACGAGTTTCCACTTTGTGAAAGAGGCGGCATTATTGAAGTGTGTTAAAAGCACCAGGAGCCTTTTATTTTACGTGTTGATGATAGTCGTAATACATTACGATGCATGCATGGCGTTTGAAATAATAACGGTTTAAAGCCTAATTTAAGGTAACATTGGAATTTTGACTCACAATATTGCCGATCCAATGTGATGAGCCAAGCAAAATGAGATGAGGCGATCATTCACTCCGACTCATATGGTTTAAAGTAGATGCTCGCTCTTTGAGCGAATTAAAATTCGTTCTTTCGACTTACCCTTTTCATTACAAGCAAAGATGTTCTTCCAGTAGCCACGTAAAGCCCCGAGAATAAATAACAGCTAAAAGCCACTTTTCTCCACCGTAACTCATGAAAAACTGCATTACAGGAAGAAAATTAAATTTATGTTCGAATCACCAAGTCTGTTTCGCTTATAGGTATATAGATTCTACGTCCATTTGGTTTGTTTTGTCGGAAATGAATGGTAGTAGTCACTATTGCTTACCTTATCAAGACTTGAAAAGTAATTAACTCAGTGTTACGGGGACAGAAACTAATTCCAGCTATTTCATGAGCTACAAGGCAGGTGAATTCATTTGCTGTTTTGGGTCGTAATTCTGAGAGTGATAATTTGAATGTATTCTGATGTTTAGATACATACATAAATACATACATACATACACATTATGTATATATATATATATATATATATATATATATTATATATATATATATATATATATATATATATATATATATATATATATATAATATAATACATGACAGCCGGTTCTGGCCAGTAGACGTAATTACAAAAAAGAAAAAAATGACAAAAAATTGACCGAATTGTACACATTCCATTTCTACGTACAGCTCTTTCTGTCTGTCTATTTGTCTGTCTGTCTCTCAGCTGAAATAAAGAGACGGAACACTTTTTTATATAGTCAACGATATGGATTTGTGATTATTAGTAATCTATTTTAGTCGCATCCTGCATCAAGGGATACTTCCCTTGAATATTTCACTCGGCTGACTGAAGAAGTTGTAGCTGAGTTTCAAAGTAGATATTCCCTTGGATATTTTACCTGTAGAATAGCGGCTGAAAATCTGAAAGTAAATTTAGACGTGTTTGGTTGCATTTAATAGCCTGTGGCACTAGCGGACTCATAAAAATTTCGTGGGGGCCACCAGTTTTCATATACATATATATATGTGTATATATACATACATACATTACATACATATATACATACATACATACACATATATATATGTATACATATACATATATAATTTTTTCTCAAAATTTTATTATTTCTATAATAGATTTTTTAAATTTTTTCCCATTTTTACATTTCTCATTTGTTATTATCTAAATCTTCAGTATTATTATTTTGTCATTTTTCAAGGGGGTGGGGGTCCCAAGTGCCCAGGTGCCCCCTCCACCCTGGATCCACTAGTGGTCTATGGAGGTATAAGGTTAAAAAGAATTTTTGACTTTAAACAGTACGTTGAATCGAATACCTGTTGACGTCGCGATTCCCACGAAATTTAATTCTGGAAAAGCCACGAGAGTTTTTCGCCCGAATCTTCCCAGAGTCATTCGTGGGCTCTAATGAAATTAGACACGAGAAGGAGGAGCAAACTCGCAAATACCTGGACCGACTTCGTCAAAATGAGAGGAAAAATAAGTTGGATATGACGTGATTGATTCACGTTCAACTCTGGTGAAAATAATGAACCTGACGACAGCTTGGAAAACCGTCGACCAACTACTGAATGAAACGTCAGGTAGAATACTTATTATAATTTTTCTCTACACGATGGAATTAGCAAAATCAAAAACAAAAAATAAAAAAAAATGAAAATTCAGAAAATTAAGCTTTGCTTGAATAAAGATTTTTCACCTCTCTTTGACATCACCAGTATGAAAAGAAAATGAAAAATTGGAACGAAAAGATTAGATTGAATTCCGTTAATTTTTTTTTCACACGAGAGTTGAATAGGAATTAGATTTTGTGAGTTCTGGGTACCTCTATTGACATGTCACTTTTTTTTTATTACTTCATTTCAGTTTCTGTTACTCGCTCGATATCTAATGCACCTGAATTATTCTTAGTGATAATTCTTTTGGCATAAATATTAAATAAAATATACACGTATTTTTGGACTGCACTCCTGTTGTTTACCTATCACTGCAAACAAAGAAAATTCTTTAACTAGGTATCAACACCGTTACATAGCACACTTTTAATGGTCTCCCAAGTTACAGAGCACACTTTTTATGGCCTCCCAAGTTACAGAGCACACTTTTAAAATGGTCTCCCAGTTCCTTAACTCTCAAGGCTGAACAACAGCACAAGTAACATACGCATACATTTCTGTGAGTTTCCTGCAAAGAATAACCACTCGTGGATTTGGGGAGGGTAGTCGGGGGGGGGGGGGACAGGAACGGAGAATCCCTCCGAACATATTCCTACGCTAAGGAAACTAGTACCAGAGGGACGTGATGTAACAAGGACTGCTCATAGGCTAGCTATCTTCAGGGGGCGTGGCCCTCTTTGAATTTCATAAGCTTGATATAGAATTAATTGATATGACGTTTTTACAAAAGTCATCAGAGCGATTTGTATTTATTGGGGCCTGGCTATATTTAATCTGGGCCAAAAACGGTATAAACAATTTATATAATCTTAAAAAAGCAAGGAACATAAAACAATACTTTCTGGCGTCCCCCTAGGTGAGCCGTGTGCTCCAGCAAAACTATACGACTAGGGAAATATTCAGGTATGAAATAAGTAATCCGACAGAATCAGGGGAAAAAAGACAAACATTGCATTCAGGTATGATCTTTCAGTTTAGAAAATATATAAGAAACTAATCCTGGTTTGGTACAGAATCGGAGGAAAAAAGACAAAACTGTTGCATAATGATTTGTGCGAATCCTCATCCGTCTTTTTGGGGTTACTGATCTTTCAGTTTAGAAAATATATAAAGGCGCTCAGAAATATGGATATACACATATATATATAGACGTATATATATTCATGTTTATATAAGTATATATACATACATGTTATTACATATATATATATATATATATATATATATATATATATATATGTATATATATATATATATATTTGTGTATTGATATATACATATATATTTTATGGATTGGGTCTCTTGAGGATGCAAGGGGAGTGTTTATATTAAAATTACTGCCCGATGGGCCAATGAGAACACTCAAGCCAAACAAACTAACGCAGGAAAGTGAAGAACTGACCTTTATTGTACCACTTGATAAAGAATGGAAGGTCGCCATAAGGAAATGAGTCAGTTGTTACGGCATGAATTTATTTCACACATGAAGCAATCAAATGAGGCTGAACGGAGTGATCTTAGCAGGCAATCAAACTTAATGAGAATGAATTTACGGTGACATAAATACATGTCTCAAACTGAAAAGTGGATAAGGCTTGTACACTTGTAACTGGCTTTAGTGTAACTGAGTAAAGGCTATCCTGACTTGTTTTATATTTCAGGAGATGGTAGTATTCGATACAAAGATTGGGGTTCACAAGGCAGAGGTTCTGACTGGCAGAGCGTGGTTGAACTCCTGCAAAATAAGCCAGGTTAGCGATCAAGGCCAATAATTTTCCCTACATGAATCTATGCACTATGGAGAATTGATCACTTGAGTTACTTAAATTAATTTGTCTAATTTACACTATGGAGGGAATATTTTGAATACACTAATCACTGAATTGAATTAGGTTGTTTCCAAGCAAGTCATAAGGATTCCACGGGCTGCTCGAGCGTAGGATGACTTAATAAAGGGGCTGCGTTTTAGGAAGATGAAAATTGAGATTTGGAGAAATGGGAAAAAAACAAGGAATTTCATGGAGAGAAAGGAGCTGGCTTATTGACTAATTGCGGTCGACGTACCTTGGGCCTGTAGATGTTTTGCCCTGAACATTTGAGGCTTGGCCGATCACCGTGGTTAGTCTTCACCAACGGAAGGACGGAAAATTTGCACGTGTGTCTCGAGTGCTGGTTCTGCGCGGAGTGCAGTGTCTCAGGAAAACCAGTGCGCGCCTTCCAGGTTGTTTGCTTCGAAGTCTAGGCCTAGGTCTATCTGCAAAAAGTCATACAGCCTGCAAGAGTGGAGAAAATTGGGTCCTATGATTAAGTACTTAGAGGTAAAGTTCCTATCTATCTCACAGCCTGGATTCGCCTCCCATCCACTAACGGACTTCCCTGCTCCTACATATCGTGTGATGGGGGTGAAGGGCGGTTGCTATTGTATTACCCCAGGTCAGCTGAGGTGGGGCTTTCCCCTACATGAGTTCAAAACATGCTTGGTCTACCTTGCCCGCCATGTTTTCTTGGCCCAATAGTCAAATGAAAGGTGAAATTATTCTTTGAATAAATTAATTCCTAGCTGCCTGACGAGGAGAATGGAAATCTTAACAATATATATATATAATATATATATATATATATATATATATATATATATATATATATATATATATATATATATATATATATTATATATTTATATATATATGTATATGTATAAGTATATATGTATATATATACATATGTATTTGTGTGTATTGTATGCATACATATATTAGTATGTATAATATATGCATGTATGTATGTATATTTTCTTTATTCAAACCAGGACATGCATTGGAAATTTTGTTTAGATAGGGAAGTGTCTCTCCTCGACACCACCAGCATATACAATATGAAAAATATGACAGGCGGAAAAGATTAAATTTTATTCAGTTTTGTGCAAGACAGGAATATGAATGGTGAGATTTTTTTCAGATATGTTTACCATACTCAAGAGGAACGTAAAAATCTTGTAGGAAATTGTAGTTTTTAGTTTTCTGTAAAAGAAAACTTATTGTGCCGGCTTTATCTGTCCGTCCTCACTTTTTTCTGTCCGCCCTCAGATCTTAAAAACTACTGAGGCTAGAGGGCTGCAAATGGTTATGTTGGTCAACCATCCACCAATCATCAAACATGCCAATTGCAGCCCTCTAGCCTCAGTAGTTTTTATTTTATTTAAGGTTAAAGTTAGCCATAATCGTGCTTCTGGCAACAATATAGGATAAGCCACCACCGGGCCGTGGTTAAAGTTTCATGGGCCGCGGCTCATAAAACATTATACCGAGACCACCGAAAGGTAGATCTATTTTCGGTGGCCTCGATTATACGCTGTATCGGCTGTACAGAAAACTCGATTGGGCCGAAAAAACTTCGGCTCATTTTTTAACTTGTTTTAATGATTCCTATTGTTGTTGGTAAGTTAACATAGTTTATGAGTATATGTATACATCATTTTCTTTGAATTAGTTTTATGAAGGAATGATTATCAAATTTGCTCTTTGAGCCCCTATGAAATAATGAAGAATAAATAGATTACCAGGACGTACAAATGTAAAAATGCAAACATGAAGTATGCATGCGCGAACGAACATTTCCAGAGACAGTCATTTATAATGGCTTACATCTATCTATCTATCTACTTATCGACATATACACACACACACACACACACACACACACACACACACACATATATATATATATATATATATATATATATATATATATATATATATATATATATATATATATATATATATATATATATATATATATATATATATAAAGCAACGAACACCATTAATATGGAAAACATCGGAATTCACTGTACTTCAGCAATAATATGTTGCCAAACAAGATTTATATATAATAAGCTTCAACAGGTTAGAGCCCTCTTGGAATGGGTTAGGCCTACGCTCTTACAAAAGATTCCCAAGAGAATTACAAAATCATTTTGCCCCTTCAACTAAGTCTGTTAAACCTTTTTCCTCTCTCTCTGGAAATTTAGTAGAGAATGGAAGGGTTTAATTTCGTCCATATTTAGTTGAAGCTTATTTATGAACTATATTCGCTAATGAGTTTTCGAATTTAAAGTTTACTTAAAACTCATCACCGCTGTTATATTCATTCAAATCATTGTACTTGAAAAGCCAAACTTGGTTTTGATTTTGCTGGAGAACAAAGGAACTCAGGTTCATCTGATATCTTGGATTTAACAATAATAATACACGCCTCATATTGTAAAACACCTCGGCAAGAGATTCCAAATATCTGTGTGAGAAAGGAAGTGTGTTAAATTTAGAACTGCTTTCTCAGGATGGTATCACTCATTTTCCTTGTTCATATTCCCCATCAGAGAAAAGTTGACAAAAGTGCAGGCAAAGTTCTGGCAGGAGAGACTGGCGTCATTTGCTGGCATGTAAATGAATTATCATGCATCATCAAAAGGTAATATGATTTCGAAGCGAAATACGTGAACAGATCGGCTATCACATTTTCGGTTTTGCTTCAAAACATGATCACATACGAAGGTAAGTGGGGGTGGGGGTTGGGGCGGTAAGGTTGGGATGGGTGGGGTGGGGGCGGTAAGGTTGGGATGGGGTAGGGGGAGGGGGAGGGCCCACCAAGCTGAAGACTACCTATGAGTTTCAGTGTTTTGGTGAGTTTCAGATGAGGCTTTTGCACCGCTCGAACAATTGTTCCTGATCTGACGTAATTCGATTCATGGGTAATATGGGCGCCATAATAGATGATAAATATTTTCCTTTGTCCTATACCTACCCACAAAATAAATTTGGTCGAAAGGAAGAATGCAATATAGTCAACGGGACAGTGATATGCAACCTGCCTTTGAAGAACGGTCCTAAGAAAAATCGAAGCTCCCCTTTGCCTTCACGAAAGCTCAGTATTTTTCATCGTGCTCATTATCGTAAAGTAAAACTAAATTAACTTTTTATTACTTTTTATTTATTTATTTGTTGTCATGGTGTGCAACAG
>NC_089799.1:9565874-9585874 GCF_040412425.1 Macrobrachium rosenbergii
ATCTTCAGTCTAACTAAAATGATTTTAGTTAGACTGAAGATGAACCTTGGACAGGGTTCGAAAACTTTTGTAACATTTTTATAAAATCAACATAACTCACCACTGAATATTATTGTGGACCTGATATACCTCATATCCCGTTCTCGATCTAGAGGAGAAAGACCTAATTAATGATATTGGCATAACGACGAGAAACTATAAAAACTATAAAACTACAAAAAATTTAGAACTACAAAAATAAAGAAAACTTAGTCAGTCAAGACGACATAAATACGAATATACTAACAATACTCTGAAAGGCTACTTGGTAATGCCACATAATCATAATTAGAATCCCTAACCAAAATTCATAATACTTCAGGTTCTGCTTGTTACGTTGTAATGCTGCTCTTTTCATAATCTTCGAAAGTCGATCGCAGAAATGTTTATTCCAGTCAGAAAAAGGTGCATAATGTAGAAACGAAGGAAATAAATGTAGAAACAACAGCTTCACGTGGAAGGTTTGTGAGAAACTTAACGAGGGAGTAGTTATAAGGCAATAACAAAAATTCCACTTAGCAGAATAACCAAGTTCGAGACCCCGGTTGCAGATACACGAGGAAGAAATTTAAATATCCCTTATGTTCTTACTTTTCGTGGGAATTATATTTCGTGGGATCATCTACTTCTTTTGTTTTTTAACTATTATGCACATTAACTTCAATTTATTTTTGTTCAGATTAAGTGTGTAATGTTGTAAACTGGAAAAATGATTCACAATACGTAAAAGAAAATTTACCTATGTAAATAAAAACAGCACGTAGCCATTTTGTTGTAGGATCCAGAAGGATTCCAGTACGTGATTGACAATTAAATTTCGTAAGTAAAAATGGAGTGATTTTCTTCATTAAAGATGAAAAAATATGGAATCTGAAACAGACATCATCCAGCCGGGCGGTAATGACCTGGTTTATCATAAATCTGAGATTTTCATTTCTTCTGTGCAAAATAGTTGTTCATGTAATTGCACTGCAAAACACGGAAACTAGCAACGTGTCATCTTTTCTTAGAGCTTTAATTCATGTGCGAATAACGATATTTAATATCCATTTTGAACTAAATTTCATTCTTGAGTAATTACGTCTGAACAATTTTGTCCAGGAAACTAATGAGATTTGAGCTTGCGAAAGAGTTTATTTGATGGCAGATGATCTGGTTCCATTCTCAGAAGTGTTTTGAGCGCGAATTCTCACAAATCTCGTCATGATTGTTGACTGAAGGCAATATATGATGTTGGGTTAATATTGCGTCATAATGCTGACCACATTATCATTTGCACATATGTTAAACATATTAATGCATAGCATCAGTTGATATTCTCAGTTGAGCAAGCAGACCAGCGACCCTGAACTTTATCTTGAATTATCTTTATTCCGAGTTATCTTAAATTATGAGAATACCATAATTAACCCTGCAGAATAGTGATGGGGATAATCTGTTCGGTTTGTTCAGTAAAAGTGAGAGAAAATTGCATTTTCGTGAAATGGTCAAGGGGCGGTTTTCAAACCTGATAAACAATGTTATTATTATTATTATTATTATTATAATTAAAGATGAGCCGTATTCATATGAAACAAGCCCACAGGGGACAATGACTTGAAAAACAAGCTTCCAAAGGATATTATGGTGTTCATTTGAAAGAACTAATAAGGTAATGGGAAACACAGAAAGAGGAGATCAGTTATTAGAAAAATAGATAAATTAACAAATAGATAAATAAATAAACAGAATTTTGAGTAAAATATTAAAATATAAGTTGAACTGTATTAGGGCAGTAACTGGAAATTTATGAAGAATCTATTTGATTATTGTTATTATTATTATTATTATTATTATTATTATTATTATTATTATTATTATTATTATTATTATTATTATTATTATTATAAAATATTTCAGAATATGAACCCTATTCATATGGAACAAGCCCACAGGGGCCGTTGACTTAAAATTCAAGCTTCCAAAGGATATTATCGTGATCATTCGATAGAAGCAATAAGGTAAAGAAATACAGAAAGAGGAGATTAGTTACTAGAAAAACAGATAAATTAACAAATAGATAAATAAGTAAATAATTAAAAATGCAAGTAAACTATTAAAATACGAGTTGAACTGTATCATGGTAGTAACTGGAAATTTATGAAGAGTATAAAGCACATAGGATATTGCCCGGAGGCAAGTCATACCCATTACCACAATGGGATTTAGGAGTAAAACCAGAATCAAGTGAAAAAAATCCCGCGTCCGATTCCGCACAAAGACTAAGCGTATAGTAATTACAGCGGCGTCCAAGGCATTGGTGAGTCTCATTGTCGTAAAGCTCATTATCTCGTATTATTTCCAGCGTAATTTAGTACTAATGACACTAATCGTTTTCATAATGATGACAGCAACTGTATTAATTAGAAGGACACCACGATATCTACAAAGAAATGATTATCCAAATTCGTTCTCTGGTTGGAATGTAGTTGTCATATATTCACGACAATTATAAATACACCTATGGAGATGTTTGATACCGCAGAGAGAGAGAGAGAGAGAGAGAGAGAGAGAGAGACATTAAATCAAAACACTTGAAAAAAAACCTAGCGGTGATTCCACCAGGAGGGCTTCAAGAAAAGGTGAAATATCGAAAAATGGAAAGCGAGCAAACAACGCCAGCAAACAAAGCCGCCAAACAAAGCAAAGGCAAACAAAAGTTTAGCTGAGCGTTCACTGCGGGGGGGGCGGGAAAGAACTCGAGGGATATATATACAGTATATATATATGCCGGCAAACGTGACGAGAAATTAAAATACCCGGATGTTCTGCTCCTGTGAGTACATATACCGCATGTCTTTCTGGCGCGGATTTTCATTTGTGGTTCCTCTCTCTTCCTCCTCCTCCTCCTCCTCTTCCGCTTCTTCCTCCTACTCCTCCTCCTCCTCCTGCTCTTCCTCTTCTTCCCCCTCCTCTTCTTCCCCCTCCTCTTCTTCCTCCTCCTCCTCTTCCTCTTCTTCCCCTCCTCTTCTTCCTCCTCCTCTTCCTCCTCCACCTCTTCCTCCTCCTCCTCCTCCTCCTGCTCTTCCTCTTCTTCCCCTTCCTCTTCTTCCTCCTCCTCCTCTTCCTCTTCTTCCCCTCCTCTTCTTCCTCCTCCTCTTCCTCCTCCTCCTTCTCCTCCTCCTCCTCTTCTTCCTCCTTTCTTCCCTCCTCCTCCTCCTCCACCTCTTCCTCCTCCTCCTCCTCCTCCTCCCCTCCTCCTCCTCCTCCTCCTCCTCCTCCTCCTCCTCCTCCTGCGTGACGTTTCCCCCACTTTTCTCGGATCTCCTGTGTGGTGTCGCTTAGGGTCATATTTGAGCTTTTGCACAGAGACTGCGGTAGATTTGCCCGTCATTCCTCTGTGAGTTTATTGTCACTAGTTCTGTTTTATGTTACTTATCCGGCTTTAGGAAAATTTTCCCTAGAGAGGAGGCGAGATAGCTTTAAAGAACCCTATCTTTCTTCAGTGAGAGAGAGAGAGAGAGAGAGAGAGAGAGAGAGAGAGCTGATTGATGAACACTGATAATTATTATATTTCATGAATTAACTAAAGTTCGTCACGAGAAGGTCACCCGCTCTTGCGATAAAATGACCATTTAATTCAAAATCGCATCTGTAGGTTATTAAATCCTTTGCTCTCTCTATAGTATTGCATTTCTAGTTGTGCTGCATTTCGTTTGTCTTATAGTCAACAAATGGTTCAGAATTAGCTGACGTGCCAAAGTCTCTATACAGGTTTATTTCCATAGATATTTTAAATAAACAGATCCCGCCCATAGTCACCGTTATATGTTTTTCCATACAAAATTTATTCGTGTTTTCCTTGAAAATGTTCCGTGGTAATTCGTTGTACTTAATTTCTTTCTCTTATTGACCCTACTCAGAAACACCTGGGGTTTGTGTACGCTTTGGGAACTCCGTGTCCGTCAGTGCCGGGCAAAGAACAGTAATGCATTTGCGCACACGTTTCATGTACTGCATTCCTGAATAACTTACAATTTATAATTCTTATCAGCTACCAGTTGTGGAAATAAGTTTTGAAAATGATCGAAAATAAATTTTTCACATATATTCACAAAGTAGGACAAAATATGTTTAGACAACATAATAAATGGGGAATGAGGGTGGATTAAAGGAAGGAAACTAGTCTAGACTGTCCTGTACAGAAGTAGATAGAGCAACAGAAATAAATCGGTCTCTTCAGATAATGACAGAAAGATTATAAAAGTCCGTTGATACGAAGAAAAAGTGAGAAACTCATCTGAATTTAAAATATGTAGCTGTTAGTTCTATTCTATTAAAAGTAACAATAGAAAAACGAAAAACATTAGAATTTATCTGCAAGAACCAAAAACCCCGTAGGGGGCTAGTGCCGTGAGGTGCATTGTAGGCGTTACTTAAGGTTCTTTGCAGCGTCCTTGGGCCCCTAGCTGCAACCCCT
Source organism: Macrobrachium rosenbergii (assembly GCF_040412425.1). Classification (NCBI taxonomy): domain Eukaryota; kingdom Metazoa; phylum Arthropoda; class Malacostraca; order Decapoda; family Palaemonidae; genus Macrobrachium; species Macrobrachium rosenbergii. The sequence continues at coordinate 9,570,373 of NC_089799.1, forward strand.
TTCGCTCCATTTACTGTACCTCCTTTCATATTCTCTTTCTTCCATCTTGTTTTCCACCCTCACCTAACAATTGATTCATAGTGCAACTGCGAAGTTTTCCTCCTGTTACACCTTTCAGACCTTTTACTGTTAATTTCCTTTTCTGCGCTGAATGACCTCATAGGTCCCAGTGCTTGGCCTTTGGCCTAAATTCTAAATTCAGTTCATCAATTCTATCTGCAAGAAGACAAAATAATCCTCACTGGGGATAATTCAGTAAAATCTCATAATCGTAAAGTCATCTGATTTTGAGATATGTAGATGTAACAATAGCAAAAAAAAAAAAAAAAACTGAACCTATCTTCAATAAGGAAAAAAATCCTCAGTGGGGGATAACTCAGTAAAATCTCATAATCGCATGTAAACACTCCCGCAGCGTGTCAAAGATCTTTGTATGCAAGACGCAGGAGAGAAAAAGAGAGTAAGACGCGAGTAAAAATCAAAGGAATCCATCCTGACTAAACTACTAAAAATACCTTGACTGGATCCGGCACTTAGAATGAGTGAGTTTCTTCTTTGTTAGGGGGATTATGTCTGATGAAGAAGAATGAGCGGCATTAAAGTATTAGCATGTGGCTGCGCATCCAGAATTCGAGACGAGGGAGAGGCAAAAGAGAGAGAGAGAGAGAGAGAGAGAGAGAGAGAGAGAGAGAGAGAGAGAGAGAGAGAGAGAAAGGGGGAAAGGGTGAGAGAAAATGATCGTATAGGGTAAATATATATTTATGTATACGTATAATTATATATATACTGTATATATATATATATATATATATATATATATATATATATATATATATATATATATATATATATATATATATATATTTCCATTTATGCATGCTTTACCGGTTCTGTTCTATGCGATGTCAGTATTGTTTCCCAAAAACAGGTTGTATACGCAGGTCATCAAAATCACACGGATGTTATTTGAAAATCACATTCCCTAAAGCTATGTAGTCTGCCGGTTCAGTTCCTCAAGTTGCTCACTTCTAGAATGTGTTGTCATCAAAGACAACTTTATTTACCAAGTACCAATTCTTGTCATATTAATAAGTTTTTCTACAGAGTTGTCTCAGAATTTTTGAATATTGAGAGGAAACCAGCACTACCCCTCATTCTCTAATGGTGAAAGTATTAACAGGAAAAAAAGATTCACTGCAAAAAACAGCTCCCGTAAGTGATCCTCACTGAAAGTTGAATTCTAGTTAAATTCCACTCACAATTTGCCCTGCCCTAATAATGTCAAGTCTCCCCTCCCCTCCTCTCCCCCTTACCCCGCTCTCTCTCTCTCTCTCTCTCTCTCTCTCTCTGAAAATGCCTTAAGGATATATTGCTAATAACGCTGTCAGGACAGCAATGAGAACAAATAACTAAACTGCATGAAATAACGCCCCGAAATAAAACTCTGGGGAATTTGACAACGCTATAAAGGCAGAAACTATATTATATGCACTTCATCTAACTGATATACGAGTTATCAACGCTCTCCAGTTATGATAGTCCTCGATGGGAAATATTAGACTAAAAAAAAAAATGAAAACTTTTATTGGTCGTGTTGTTGATGTATTTTTTTCGTTAGAACTTTCGTTGTTATTTTTGTTTGTTGCTGTTTGTATTTATATTTAACATTACTGAGAGACCGTTGACATTTTAATGGAAGGAAGTAAAATTGTCATGTTTTAACAGGTGCTTCAGCATTTTCTGTTTTTGGAGGTACTAGGTAGTCATTGTATATTTGATTTAGAAATTAGATTCTCCTCTGAGCTAGTGATTGCTGATTACTTAAGATATTATTATTATTATTATTATTATTATTATTATTATTATTATTATTATTATTATTATTATTAACTTTTCTATAGTATGTATTATGATGGATTTGAAAATGCTCAAACGAAACATTAGGTATTAACTCCATTGTCGAATCTTCCTGGATACTTCCTTCTATCTAGGAAGTAAACATGAATCATCTCCCCGTTTAAGAATTAAACTTTACGATCTGTTCCTTGGTTGAGAAACTGTGCTTTTACCACTGACATTTACAGCTTAAAACCAGCCCCTCAAAACATGCAATAAAGGACAAGCTAATACCAGGAAGTCTGCATAAGCCAGAGAAGCACCGGGCAAAATCAAGGGATCAGAGAGAATCATATTCATTCCCATCTTCATCTCTTAGATTACAGAAGTAAGTCGATTTCGTAACAGCAGCTCAAGCAGGGAAATTTTATTTGTCCAGTTCGAATGAAATCCTACATCGATTAGTGTCAGTGCCAGTAATCCCAGTGAAAGTCGAAAAGGCCACTGCGAATAATCATTGGATTTGCCATTCCTGCAGTGAATTCTGATAAGTGTTTCAATCGGGAACGTTATCATGGAGAGATTGGCCAAATACCGGCAAGTAATTTCCAAGAATTACTTTTGAAAATGCTGACTTTTGCACTCGTAAATGCATAACTTCTCCTCTGCTCTTATACAAATTCACCTTCCTTTACTTTATATGGATTCGCTTCAAGATCAGTAGATTACATGACAAAGTAACCCAGAATATGCACGAAGAGATGAAAGAACACAAGCTGGAGAAAGAATGACTGAGATCGCGTCTCAAATATTTAGGGATAATGAAATCGAGTGCAGGTTCCCTTGAGATGCAAGTTAGTGGAAGGCCACTGGTGAAGCGTAAAACAGAACGTATAAGTTAAAAGCCACAGTTATATATATGAACCAGACCGTATTTATCAAAATATAAAAGTGTTTAATGGTTAACCATTTTTGTATTTTGATAAATACAGCTTTGATCAGTTCATAACTGTAGGTTTTTATTTATTAATTCCTGTCGCAGTATATGATGCACCATAGATAAGAGGTTTTTGAGAGTCGCTTAAATAAAACAATTTGAAAACGCATCATTAAGAGGAACACCGACATAGCACAATCTCAGCACGAGCTCTGAACATCTCTTGTTATTTGCATTGACTCGCCCCATTCAACCTATTCATTTCATAGCTGTTTGCTCATTAAAGGCAACCCATTTGTACTGCGAAAGGCGGAGGCGATAAGTATTACACTAGATTTAATGCCGGGCTCCTCTGAAGCGTTTCAGCGTCATATAGTTAAATCCTGTTTGCTGAGCAGTGAGCTTACCGTATTAGCGTAATTGGGGATAATATATTTACTGATTGTGTGCGGCCATAGATTAATATTGTTTCGGTGGATGTCGTTTTGAAAAAGTCCTGCAGGAACGAAGATATTCGGAAAAGGTTTACTTTTTGGGTACAGATCTGGGTCACCATGAAATTCTAACCCACTGATTATTTATATTAATATATATATATATATATATATATATATATATATATATATATATATATATATATGTATGGATGTATGTATGTATGTGTGTATAAATATACTGTACAGTATGTATACATACATATGCATATAAATATATATATATATATATATACTATATATATATATATATATATATATATATATATATATATATATATATATTTATATATATATATATATATATATATATATATATATATATATATATATATATATATATATATACACACATATATATATGTGTGTGTATTAAAATTCAGATAAGAGTTTATATGTATGTGTTTATGAATATATATACTGAAACTAGTATATATACATATGCATATATATATGTATTTTATATATGCATATATATATATATATATATATATATATATATATATATATATATATATATATACATATATATATATGTGTGTGTGTGTGTATTAAAATTCAGATAAGAGCGAGTATATTTAATACCGTACATCATCATATACCTTGTTCGAATTAGCATAACATAATTCGGTCACTGGGGATGGAAGCTTAAAGACCGTGATATCAGTATATAGAATATGGGGAAAAATAGTGTTTTTATTAAGTAATGGGAGAATTTTGTTCAGGAGACTCTTCAACAGAAATCCATTACTTATCTTTAAAATTCTTTTTTTACATTTGTATTTTTAATCACGCAATAAAAAACTTGAATAAGGAAATGCATAAATAGATAACACTAATCGTGGTATTTGTTATAAAGGGAATGTCATTGAAGAAAAAAAAATGGTTACGGGTTAAGAATGCACCACATCAAAAAGAACAATTTTTTGTAATATTGGATTTTCTCTCTCTCTTTCTCTCTCTCTCTCTCTCTTTCTCTCTCTCTCCCCTTTCCTCTTAATTCCTCCGTTATTTAGTATTTCTCATTTAGTGAGGCTCTCTCTCCCCTGAACACTTCCTGTTGTTCGTTATCTGTTTATGTATTTGGGATGCACGACGATAATCTCTGACACGAACCTCTCTCTCTCTCTCTCTCTCTCTCTCTCTCTCTTCTCCCGCGCGTTATCTGCTGGGTGATACTGCAGGCTAATGCTTAAACGAGGGACGCTGGATTGTTTACGTTTGTACTTGCTTACCGTCATCGTTTATTCCGTCATGTTCGTCCCCGTTACTCGGATCTTGCATTTGCGAGCGCGTTCGTATCATGTACTTGTCCCTGCTCTTTAATCTGTTATTAAGGAGTCAAGATCGTACACGGTCATTACACGAAAGGCTCTCATAGGGGGGAAGTGCCGTCAGTGCATCTCATGCGGTTCACTGTAGGTATTACTTAAGGTTCTTTGCAGGCATGAGGTGCACTGTAGGCGTTACTCAAGGTCCTTTGCGGCGTCCCGTCGGTCCCTAGCTGCGACCCCTTTCATTCCTTTTGCTGTACCTCCGTTCATATTCGTTCTTATATCTTTCTTTCCATCCTCTCCTCTCAATTGTTTCAATAGTGCAGTCGCAAGGTTTTCCTCCTGTTACACCTTTCAAAGCTTTCTACTCTCAATTTCCCTTTCAGCGCTGAATCGCCTCATAGGTCCCAGTGCTGGGCTTTTGGCCTAAGCTCTAGCTCCCATTCCATTACACGAAAGTCTAGTGTTTATTTTTTTTTAAAAGCAGCCTGATTGTGTATGTTTAGGGGATATGGCCATTACATGGGTATGCTGGCTCAGTCTCGTCTTTTGGTATTACATTTCGTGTTATTCACTATCTCAGAAGTAACAGTCATATAAATGTTTGTTACAAAAATAAGCTCATACTTTTTCTGCTATTTAAAACGGATGATGAAGGAAATATATATTAATATTTATTGATTATGGTCATGCATTTTGATCTCATGCATTTTGACAGCACAAGGAGTGGTAAAGTTTATGCACAAACACACACATACATACATACATATATATATATATATATATATATATATATATATATATATATATATATATATATATATATATATATATATATATATAATAATTCCGTATCAATGAGTATGAGTTTATTGGAGAAATCTTTATCATCGTATTCATTTCGGCATACGTACAGCCATATATTTATTTTAACCGTTTATTTTTACTACTAGCTGATCTGTTTGCTTGTAATGTTTTTTTTTTTTTGCATTCATAATGACCCCTACTCTCTCACTGAACTAATTTTTGTGTTTTTGCGTAAGAGTATTACGCTCTTTGGAAGTTATTAAAAAGTAAATGGAATTTTATCTTATGTCGTCGATATGAACGATAACAACCTCGTAAAGAAAAATATGAAAAGTAATCTGTTTACTTAATCTGCTTCATTTAAAGCGTATTGAGTCTACACGTGTTTCTTGTATTTCTCCTTCTGAAGCATCCTCACGGATTTTCTTCTAGCTTTCCCGTGTTGCTACGCGTATTGATAAATATATAAAGAATGAAATTTTCCATTATTCCACTTATCTCGTAAACCAAATCAGCTCAGACAGAAGGTATTTACGAAACATAACGAAGAGACGTTAGCTTCATAAAAAAACTAAAATAAACTAGCTTTTCCGTATTGATAGATATTAAGAATGAACTTTTTCATGATTTAACTCAACTCGTAAACCAAATCAGCGCTCACAGAAGGTATTTACGAAACTTATAACGAAGAGACGTTAGCTTCATAAGAAAGAAAAAATAAAAACAAACACTGGCTAAAAACTACAGCTATATATTATATCGTCTGTCGTCTGCTTATCGTCAGACCTGTGGAAAATTGCTTTAATATGAAATATTTTCATCGGTCTTTAACAACAAAAACAAAAAAAAAGCACGGTGAGTTCACAAACACTATATTAATGGAAGCCTTCTGTTGCGTTCACTGCCATTACTCTATTTCAGATGTCAGTAGTAACTGCATTACCGGCACCGCAGTTACAACGGCAATAACAATATACCAAAACAGTAGTATGGACCGCTGGAGTAGTAAACAGTAGCAGTAGCGGAAATTTAAAAAAAAAAAAAAAAATCGAGGCATGGTGTGGGCGCCGAGCGTTCGTATATTTTTTCTTTTTAATAATGCTACTCGTATAACGACGTTCAGTCATCAGTTTGTTCGTTCTATAAACACTAAGATAGGAGACCGCTTATGAGCTGGCATAGCATATTAACATAGTTTGACGTAAACTAGAATTTTAATGGTATGTAAGATCATTAACAGACGTAATTTACTATCACTTGCTATCAGTTTAGTAGTTTCATTTGGTGGTGCTTGGTGCTATTACTTAGAAATGTCAGTTAATTTTTTTTTTATTTGGCTGATTGATCAATCTTTTACTTTATTTTTGCCGATTATACTCACAAGAGTTTGTACTTTTGTTAAAGACATTTTGTGAAAAATGAATAGAGAATATCACTGATATCTATCCGTCTATCTATTTATATATTAATCTGTCTATCTGTCTCTGTTTATCTATTTGTCTGTCTGTCTGTCTACACATACATACATGAATATATTTATGTTATTATACGATTCACTGGCATTTGAAACCAAAAGTAAATAAAATAAATAAATTCTTGGAAAATAAAGAAAAGAAAGCAAAACACAGAAACACGGCAAACAACAACGACCAAGGAAGAAACATGAACTGCCATAAGGAGAGAGAGAGAAGAAAAATGGACAAGATCATAGGGCGGTAATTCCAAAAAATGGGTTATCTTGAGTCATAAATAAAGAACACCGATATTAACTGTTATGAAGGACAGTTATAAGTGTTAATGTCCCACTGAAGGGAAATTTAATTTCCGGAAAGAACGAGTGGGCAAGAGAGAGAGAGAGAGAGAGAGAGAGAGAGGTAACGTATAATAAAGCTGAAGACGGGAAAGCACCCAATAACACCACAAAGAATGCCTTGACATCTAATTCATGAGGAGACTTACTTCAATTAGCTTTCCAGGAGACACATATTTCGTGTTAAGATATTTATAAATCTTGATACATGATGGAATTCCTTTAGCTCCTGTGAGAAATTACTTTTTGAATTGGACGATGTTTGTTGTGAAGTTAAACGGTTTTTTGGTAAAGACTGGAATCATGAAACAAAAGTGAGAGGTAAGTTTTGCATTAGAATAATCTTTGTGAGATAAAATTGTATCCTTAAATTTTCCGAGTATATTCCCTTAATCGTGATGAAAGCCAGTGCCTAATCATGCTATTTTTTCATTTATTTCTCTTGTTCCTCTTCATTTCGAAAGCATCCGACCAGGCTACAGAAAAGTCTCAAATGCTGAGAGACTACCTCATAAATGTTTCTTTGAACACGGCAATTGGAAACTGGGCGCTGTTAGACGCAAAGAAAATGATTGAAATGCAAAAAAGCTAGAAATAAAATAAAAACAATAGGATGACAAGTGATATGCTGAAAAAATCCAAGGTTAATTGTGTGCAATGAGTTGTGTGCACGGCTTTGAAAACAAGCGTTCCTGCGCTTTGAAAAACAAAGAATCTCTCAAAAATACAGACACACGCACACAAAGTTAATTCGACAAAGCCTTTTATACCTTAAATAGCCCTCTAAGACAATGGCTAAAATAGAGAGAGAGAGAGAGAGAGAGAGAGAGAGAGAGAGAGAGAGAGAGAGAGAGAGTTTATACCTTAAATAGCCTCTCAAAAGAAAAAATGACTAAAATAGAGAGAGAGAGAGAGAGAGAGAGAGAGAGAGAGAGAGAGAGAGAGAGAGAGAGAGAGAGATACTTTTATATCTTAAATAGCTCTCTAAGACGATGGCTAAAATAGAGAGAAAAAGAGAGAGCGAGAGCCTTTTATACCTTAAATAGCTATCTAAGACAATGGCTAAAATAGAGAGAGAGCCTTTTATACCTTAAATAGCTCTCTAAGAAAATGGCTAAAAGAGAGACAGAGAGAGAGAGCGCGCCTTTTACACCTTAAATAGCTCTCTAAGACAGTGTCTAAAATAAAAAGAGAGAGAGAGAGATCTTTCTAAATTTTAAATAGCTCTCTAAGACAATGGCCAAAATAGAGAGAGAGAGAGAGAACATGATGACAATCTTTATTTCATGACGAGTTAAATACTTCTTCATTTGCATAGTCAAATATTGTCTCGGCTATTATAAACATTCCGCGTAATGCACGCCAATCATACGAGTTAACACAGCTTACACTTATCGCCGTTGTTTCTGTGTTATTTCGATTGTTTTTTCATTATAAGCAAACAGAAAATCCTGGTTTGTCATTGTATCCTCCAGAGGGTGATTATGTGTTTAGTTTGATCCATAATCCCCCCAACTCCCGTCCTCACCTCCATCCGACAGCCTTTGTCAAAGCTTTAATTAGGCAAACACTTCATTTTCTTATCAGTAAGTTTATTCTTTTTTGAAACTTTAGTTATGAAATCAAAGAGTGACATGCCGTGTCTATGTGCAGAAAAAATCATGGATTTGAAGTCAGTTTTAATGGAAATATTAGGCACAAGTACTTTGTAAACTTAATTTTCTCCCCATTCATCTGTGAAAGTTATGAATGCTCTTCTGTCACTTGTATTTTCATTGAATTTTTACAAACATACGAATGGAAAAAAAATTAATATAGTGTTGCAACTACCAAGCAAGCAACTTTGAGAGAAACTTGGTGTTACTGAAGTAATGAAATCACTAAAAACTTCCTCAATTAGCCTGCGATAGGTTCTTTAATTTTATTTTATTTCATTATGCTCTACATAAACCTAGAGATAATAATGTTTATAGTGATAGTGAAAGAGGTGATTATGATGATGATGCTGATTATGGTTAAGGTGTTGACGCTTTGCGTAGAGAGAGAGAGAGAGAGAGAGAGAGAGAGAGAGAGAGAAGGAATCAAATTACTCACAAATTGATCTTTGCGTCTTTTACACGTTCTTTGCGTCGGCTAAAAAAAACTTGTCCTTAGCTTCATCGAAGGAATGATCGTTCACGTATATCGTCGTGATAATGATTATACATTTGTCATACATCTCCTCACCGCAGGAGGGTAGTGCCGTCAGTGCACCTCATGCGGTGCCCTGTAGGCAACCTCTTTCGTTCCTTTTACTGTACCTCCTTACATACATTCTCTTTCTTCAAACTTACTTTCCACCCTCGCCTAACAATTGATTCATAGTGCAACTGCGAGGTTTTGCTCCTGTTACCTCTTTCAGACCTTTTACCGTCAATTTACGTTTCAGCGCTGAATGACCTCATAGGTCCCAGTGCTTGGCCTTAGGCCTAAATTCTGTATTCAATTCATACATCTCCGTACTCTCGGAAGAACATTTTCTAGCTGGGCGTCGAAGCCATTTTATTTAACTAAACTATTTTGCAAGATATCCCGCATTTTTTTCTAAAGATTTGTTATTTTATTTTCTCACTTATTTTCAAAGTGTTCCGCGTCGTTAACTACAAGTTCTGAGTATCTGTAAGTATTTTCGTGGTACCTTCTGAAGTTGCGTTCATACGACTGAATAAGAAAGACTTCCGTAATGGCACTCGCGTTCTTTATATCTCTGCACCGACAGAGTGCCATCATTTCACCCTGAGGCTCTCTACTACCATTCTAGCCAGGTTGGTAATTGGAAGATCATTCTGGTCGAACAAAAAAGCCCCTCTCTCCCCGCTTCCCCCGTAAAAAAAAAAAAACTAAAAATGGAATGGAGAAAGTAGTGTTTTTTTTCCTTTTTGGCTCTGTTTTACTTTTCTTTCCTTTTTGATTTGCCTTCCCTCCCCACCTCTCACTATCTCATTAGTGTTAAGGACCGAGTACTTTCCACTCTCTCAATAAGGTTTTGCATTTGTCCGGCTTTGCATAACAACTTTCGCAGAAAATGAAAATGGGGGAAAAAGGAGCAGTATTAAAAGATAACTTCTCTCTCTCTCTCTCTCTCTCTCTCTTGACACAGCCTTTCTTGGTCTTTCTCTTTCTTCTCCCTCCAAACTATTTAATTGAAAAGACAAATAACATGAAAAAATAATGATACGTCGTAGCTAATGGCATCATACCCTTAAATACTCTGGAAACATGTTAACACTGCTGAAAGTGAGTCCTTGTTTGTACAGACTGTTATAACACTGTGTAAAATTAACCTTTGTTCTCAATTATGGAAGAACGCTAATGTTATTTTTATAACAAAGATTCTGTGCTTTTATTCCGTTCTGTGGATTCAGGCTACTGCCTATGACTGATATTACCTATTTTTTTCTGTCTTATGTGCAAGCAAGACTCGGAATTCATAATAAATGTTCAAAAAAGAGAGGAAAGTTGATTTAGTATACCTCTCTCTCTCTCTCTCTCTCTCTCTCTCTCTCTCTCTCTCTCTCTCTCTCTCTCTCTTCTCTCTCTCTCTCCCCTCCAAGTTTTACGTCTCTTCTTTGCTAGAACATTTTTCTTATGCATAAAAAGGACCGTCTTTACACTTCCCCTGATATGATGCTGACCTATAAATTTCTTTTTACTCAATATGCCTCTGTCTGTCCGTGAGCCTTCGTACACCCCTAAGTATACTCTCACACTATTTCTTCTGTGATGAATTGAGTATAGAATTGAATATAGAATTACGGCCAAAGGCCAAGCACTTGGACCTATGAGTTCATTCAGCGCTGAAACGAAAATTGACAGTAAAAGGTTTGAAAGGTGTAACAGGGGAAAACCTCAAAGCAGTTGCACTATGAATCAATTGTTAGGAGAGGGTGGAATGTAAGATGGAAGAAAGAGAATATGAAAGGAGGTATAGTAAGAGGAACGAAAGGGGTTGCAGCTAGGGGCCGAAGGCACGCCTGCAAAGAACCTTAAGTAATGCCTACAGTGCACCGCATGAGGTGCACTGACGGCACTACCCCCCTACGGGGTATTTATTCTGTGATGAAGGAGGATACTCCTCTCTGTACCTATATCTGTGTCGTAAAATGATATACGCGCTGTTATCAAAAGGTTATCTGAACCATCTCCTGGCCAGTTTAGAAATGTTAACCTTTTAAATTTCCCCGATTATCGATCTTGTGATAACTGAATGGAACGTATTAAACGAAGGATGACATTACACCCATACGATGAAAGAGAGATGCTTTTGTATCTGGGGATGCAAAAGCATGGAAAGAATTCCTGAGCCTATGAGTAGACAATAACATCCTTGTGTCATTTTTGGATTTCTTTGTATTTGACTACATTTATCTTATTTTGATCGTTTTTCTAATGTTCCTTTACGGATGAACATTCCCGCTAACGAAAACTTTATGAGGAAGTTATTACTTTTTTTTATGGATGTGCGCACATCTTGAATAACAATTTTAAGTTAATAATAATTACATTAGTGGTAATAGTAATGGGGGAATTTGCAACCCTTTTTGTAGCACGTGTCCAGAAATGTCAAGACATAACGGAGGTTCACTTTGATTAATTTTACACAAAAGAATGGCAATAACAACCACTACATTTCAGACTCTACATTAAGAGGCGGCTCTCCCGTAGCGGGGTGGTGCCGTCAGTGCACCTCATGTGGTGCTCTGTAGACATTTATTAAGGCTCTTTGCAGCGTGCCTTTGGTCCCTAGCTGCAACCCCTTTCTTTCTTTTTACTCTACCTCCTTTCATATTCTCGTTCTTCCATCTTACTTTCCAGCCTCTCCTAACAACTGATTCATAGTGCAACTGCGAGGTGGTTTTCCTCTTGTTACACTTTTCCGACCTTTTACTGTCAATTTCCGTTTCAGCGCTGAATGGCCTCATAGGTCCCAGTGCTTGACCTTTGGCCTAAATTCTATATTCAATTCAAATCAATTCAAGAGGCGGCTCTTAAAAGCCGAACGAGAAGAAGAAGAAGAAAGAGCAAAGAGAAATTCGCAGCAGACGGGAAACAGCGGAGGAAGACAGATACAGAGGTAGAAGAGGGGTTATGGGGAGAGGGGTGGGGTGGGGGTTGAGAGGTTTAGAGGTTCGAATCCCAATCTTCATCATAACGTTTTTACGTCAGATTCTCCATTTAAAGGGATAGACTCGAAATGAGTTCTCACCACTCTCCTTCCAATCCTGATCTCAGAAAGATACAAGACTGGACTAGAAGAAGAATAAAAAAAAAATAATCGTTTGATACAGGGAATGGTGACAAAACTGGACTAGAATAAGAATAAAAACAATAATCGTTTGATACAGGGTACGTTGACAATGTTGCTACGCCAACGATCACTTACAGAATGTCATAATTCATTTTCTTTGAAACAGGCATAATTTAGATACTAAATTATGAAACAGGTTAATCATATGACTCCTCGGAAGTTTATGACCCGCCAGTCCTAAAAAAAAAAAAAAAAAAGTATGCTCCAGCATACAAATGATCCAGTTCAGTTCAATGCCCGTATATGCAATTATTAGAAGACCCAGAGAGATGAAACTGTTCCACGTTTAACACAGTTATTGAGAAGGGAAGAACAGTTGACCGATGTAGTGGTACACATGGCCCTAGCAATCATTAGTAGAAAGAAAGGCGAGACTGTTCCAAATTTAGTCCAGCTATTGACAGGGAAAGAATAGTTGACCAATGTGTTGGTACACATGGCCCTGGCTCATTAAGCAATGGCCAACCTGGATCACAAATATAGACAGAATTTAGGATCTACAAACAAGGAAGAAGGCAGAAGGCGGGCGGAAGATCTTTAATAAAAAAAATGACATCAAGAAGAAAAAAAAATTACGTGAACCAACAATGGAATGCTAATCTTTTTTCATCAATAATCGAAACCAATAACGACATTAGCTATAACTATATTCCTGGCGATAATGTGATATTATGAATTCATTTAAATTTATGATAATGTTTTAATGAAATCAGTCTGTTTGCGTAATTAGTTGTGTCATTATAAACCCGGTAATCAAAAACAGCCCTGGATGGCAATCCTTTCAATCCGAGAGAGAGAGAGAGAGAGAGAGAGAGAGAGAGAGAGAGAGAGAGAGAGAGAGAGAGAGAAACATTCAGTGCGCATGATTCCCCCCGTGTAATTCGAGCAGATCCACTTGACTTGAATATTTTTATCATAAAATCCAGCATCATTTATATCAGGTGACAATTTCATTATGGACGGTCAGTCGCGGCGTGTGTTTCTCACACGCACGCACCCACACACACACACACACACACACGAACACGAACAACCGATCGTTCATAGATTCGCAGACGTTCAGTCGCCCTATGTAAACAAAGCAAAGCAGAGCAAATGAATTAATGTACTTGCAACCTGGTCTCTGAAACTAGAGCTGTCGATGTGAGACGAGTTTGAAATATGGGGATTGTCGTAAACTATTTCCTAAACGTTTGTTTTTAATCTATACTGGTTTTTAGTTTTCTGAAAAGAAAACTATTGTGCCAGCTTTTCTGTCCGTCCGCACTTTACTCTGTCCGCCCTCAGATCTTACAAACTACTGAGGCTAGAGGGCTGCAAAATGGTATGTTGATCATCCACCCTCCAATCACCAAATATACCAAATTGCAGCCCTCTAGCCTCAGTAGTTTTTATTTAATTTAAGGTTAAAGTTAGCTATAATTGTGCTTGTGGCAACGCAACAACACAGGCCACCACGGTCGGCTGAGAGTTTCATGGGACACGGCTTATACAGCATTATACCGAGACCACCGAAAGATAGATCTATTTTCGGTGGCCTTCATTACAAGCTGTATAGAAAGCTCGATTGCGCCGAAGAAACTTCGTCGCATTTTTTACTTGTTTTTGGTTTCGTTTTGTATAGTTATTGGCTTCCAGTATTTTCAAAGGAATTCATATTGGGGTGTAGTAGATATTAATTACTTGTTACACAAACTATGGTCAGTTTGTGAAATCGAAGAGTACTAAAAAAGAAATGTAACATATTTTAAAGTTACAAGGGTACAATACGCCTTCTTAGTTCAGTTGCAAACGCACACACTCATCTTACACGAGCTAGAGAAATCTGATTAGAATATAGGTTCCCCAGTCACGAGTACGCACTGAGATAAACATCTACAACGGGAATTTGACTGACTTCCTCCGTAGTTGTGGTAAATCTAATCGTTTCACAAGACATTACAACAATAATTGCCTGCTCAGAAGTTCCCTTTGTCCTTTGCAAGTCTCACCTTGATATTGCTGTACGAGGTTTCCCGAGGTAAACGGAACTTCCATTACAGCGCAAGAGTTGTTGGTAAGGAGCCGTCTTGCGGCATTTCATGAGAGGTCAAAGGGTGTTTTACGAAAATATTTAACAGAAAATCAAAGGGGATTATTGGATTATTAATGATTTGTAAACGAACGGCGTTTCATAAGAGGTTAAAGGGTGCCTGTTGAAAGAAGTAATTCGGAAATGAAAGGGCTTTTTGAATTAGTTATTAATGATTTGTAAGTGGAAACGAAAACTTTTGTGACTTCTTTATTTGTAGCTTTAATTTTGCGAGTTGCAATGATCTTCCTGCTGCTACCTTCCACTCGTCACGGAATTCTTGTCCCGTGGCCAGTTTAGCGATTCAAGTCTGATGAGAAAATCTCGTACACTTCTGGTTTGGGAATGATACTCAAAACAAAATAATTCATTCAGGTTACAAAATCCAGCTGAAATGACTGTTGACGTAGGTTTTGTCCCTCACGAAGCTTCAGTTCGAAAGACGGTTCGCGGATCTGTGATTTCTCTTTGCGAACACTGACGTCTGAATTTGCCTGATGTTATCGCTCTCTTCTTTGGAAACCCCGATTGATTTTTATTTTGCCGATGCTGCTGTGACTCCCCGAATATCTCAACAGAATTCTATTTAATTCTCGGCAGAGGTCCGATCTGTTGAGCTGAGAGTCGTGTTTGATCTCATTCAGTACATTTGAGTTTACTGTGAACATTTTAGTATATTAGCCTCTTGGAAGCGCAACAGAGGAGCTGCAGTTTGCGAAACGAGATGTTTATCAAAACGTTAGCAATTTGCGCTGTTGCCCTTTTCAAATGTTTGCTGACTGGCTGCTTGGAAGTGCTGTGAAATTGCATTTCGTAATATCAGTATGTAATCAAGATATTCTGATTTACTGAGACAAAACCATTAATGATTTACCGGTAAGAGGGATGGGAAACTTGTTGTTTAATATATTTCAGTGCAAATGCTG
>NC_089799.1:9590874-9613374 GCF_040412425.1 Macrobrachium rosenbergii
TTAATGATGAGAAAAATAAACTTTCTCAATATCTGTATTTCCCATTACCTTCTGTAACTTCTTTAGAATGAACACCATATTCTTTGGAAGCTTGAATTTCAAGTCAATGGCCCCTGTGGTGGGCTTGTTCCATATGAATAGGGTTCATCTTTTGAATAATAATAATAATAATAATAATAATAATAATAATAATAATAATCAGTACTTTACATCAGAATTAGATACCACACCACAAAATCCACCATAACTTTGCAAGAAAGGGTTAGGTTAGGTTGGTTGGTTAGTTAGGTTAAGTTAGATTAGGTAGGCTAGGTTAGGTTAGGTTGGTTGGGTTGGTTGGTTGGGTTAGGTTAGGTTAGGTTGTGTTGGGTTAGGTTAGGTCAAGTTAGGTTAGGTCTCTGAACTGGACCAAACGTTTTTGGCCCCATATGGTCTATATATGCATTTCCACCTCACCCAACCATCATCAAGAGTTCAGATGCGGACAACAATGGCGAGGGTGGTGGACTGAAAATTGCAAATTCCTCGCATTGCCTCAACGCTACAGCACTCTAGAAGACTGCTGCTGTTGTTGATGGATGGTGCCGAATGAAAGCACCGATTCGCTCCGTTCCCATACTGTTCCAGACCAGACAAAGACTCTGTCATATTTTGTCATATTTCCTTGGACCACTTTTCCCCCCATTGTTCTTCTGGTGCTTTGCGACGCGTAAGCTCGATAGTCACTCCCCCTTTTAGCGTGAGAAGCATCAGTTACCGGAAGATTAATTTTCCTGACAGGTCTTTATGATCTGTATGAGGTGCGAGTCCGTACAGCAGCGTTTAATTACACCTTCCACAAAGACTGGTCATGAATATGGAAGTCCGGACGGATTTTCAGCGGTGTCCTGATCAGCTTTTCATTTTATCTTTAGTTTTTTTTTTTTTTTTTTTTTTTGCATGACATCACATTTCTGGGCATTATTTACAGGTTAGGTGGTTGAGCATTAGTGTTCTAAGTTAGTTTTTTTTTATGCAAAGACGCTTGATATTACGGACTAAAATAATATATGAAAATAAATTTGTAACCTTCTCTTTTAACTTGGGAGACCATTAGTTATTTTAAACACGCTATGCTATTATTTTCTCGGGAGGTTATACATTAAACTCCATTCCTCCAATTGATCGCATCTGAATAAGGGGAAAAATAATAAAATAACTTCAGCGCATGAGAGATAGTCAGTTGAGAATCAAGTATGAATATAACTGTAAAGTTAGGAAGAAGAAACAAAACGAAAGAAAATGAAACTGAGAACTAGATATATATATATATATATATATATATATATATATATATATATATATATATATATATATATATATATATATATATATATATATATACCACCTGAAATCTGAAAAGATGCATTTTTGAACGATATTAGAACCAGACAAATCATGCCGTTACCTAGGCATCGTCTGCGAAGTCTTCTTCTACCGTGTTGACATCTCGCCCCGCTGTCTATCAATCAGCGCGGGGAATTGCCAATTTTCATTCTGCCCGAGTCGCTTCTAATCCTTCTGACTGTAACATGTTTGTTTAGCGTGTCACAACTACATTTAGCAGGAGCACGGAGATGTAAAAGAGGGTAGGGATATAAAAGAGGGTAGGGCGCTTCTTTTTAAAAGGGGATTTAGATCTGATGATGCTATGGCGACTTCTTTTTTAGTGGAAGATTGTGCTTGTTTACGAACTTTTTACGGTTTGTTGCATATGGTGGAAAGTTTCTGCAATGTTGCTCATATATATATATATATATATATATATATATATATATATATATATATATATGTGTGTGTGTGTGTGTGTGTGTGTGTGTGTGTGTGTGTGTGTGTGTGTGTGTGTAAGCAACATTATGAAACTTTCCACCAAATGCAACAACCGGTGGTCTATCCATTACCGCAAACATACACAATCTTCCATTATAAGGAAGTCGCTATAGCATCATCAGATCTAAAACCCCCTTTTAAAAAGGCGCTCCCTACCCACTTTTATATATCCCTACCTTCTTTTACATCCCCGTGCTCCTGCTAAATGTAGTTGTGACACGCTAAACAAACACGTTCCAGACAGCGGGACTCAAAGATTAGAAGCGACCCGGGCAGAATGAAAATTGGCAATTCCCCTCGCTGATTGATAGACAGCGGGGCGAGATGTCAACACGGTAGAAGAAGACTTCGTTGACGGCGCAGAGGTAACGACATGATTTGTCTGGTTCTAATATCGTTCCAAAAATACTTCTTTTCAGATTTCAGTGGATGGTTGATAAAGTTGTCTTTCTTCCTCTGGGAGGGGAAAAATGGTCGCTCTTGAAGCAGGCTTGCTTGTTCATTTGATTATCCCTTTGATTTGTAAATAATCATTTTAATAACTTCAGTTATGACCTTTTGCATGTGTTGTGGTGGATTTTCTGGGGAATTTTTGAGAAGCAGTTGTAAATGATTAGGCGATCCTCGGACTTTATAAACAACTGATCTAAGTCATTTGTCTGGGTACTCTATACATTGCTAAGCCTTTCCCATAACCGAATCAGTTATTATTTTTTACCAAAGAATTAATTCGTAACATTATGCATGCAGAGAACATTTTGAATTGTAAACATAAATGACGACCGACAATAATCAACGTCTATTTCTTCAATCACATGAAAGAACAAGAATTGACCTATTTTGACTTTTTAAGGTTTAAAAGCCTTCTCATCCTGGTATAGCAGCGTCTTTGAATCTTAATTTAGTTACTAAACATGGGCGCCTCTACATACGGGCAAGGGGGCACTTTCCTAAAATCCATGAAAAATTTTATATATATATGTATACACACGCACACACACACACACACACACACACACACACATATATATATATATATATATATATATATATATATATATATATATATATATATGATTGCTTTATTCATTAAAGAAATGCAGGCGCTGATACTGTTTTTTGAATTAACCTGCTAGTTCAAAGGGTCAAAAGTATTTATCTGCTTGATATTGGAAACTATCCATGTATGTATTAAGATTTACACCCCGCCCTTGGAAAATATGCTGCAGGCGCCCATGCTACTATTATAAATGCCTTCGAAAGGCTGCATGGTCCTTGTGAAAATAATAGAAGTATAATTCCCATTGAGCCGAGGTCATTCATAAACAGATATGCACAGTGATAGATATATTTGGATCTCAGTTTCCGAGCAAAATTTTCTCTTTTGCTACAAAGCACTGGATAAGCTATATTTGCTGGTATGAACATATACAAGCAATAAACTGGGAAATGGATTTAAGCTGTACATTTAACTTAGATTTGGACCAGACCAGGATTATATAATACTGAAATCTCTTTAAAGTTGAAAGCGTTCGTCTATTAAATTTTTTTCCTTCTCGACTGACAAATATGAGAAATGAATAAATAAATAGGTAACGCAGTAATATAAATCGCAACATGCAAGAGAAAATTATGAAAAAAAATGAATATTGTCTACATGAGAAAGAGTCACAGCAAAAAGAGAGAGAGAGAGAGAGAGAGAGAGAGAGAGAGAGAGAGAGAGAGAACAATCCCATAAAAGTATTTTTTCACCGAAAATCCCATTTTTTCCCCTCTGATATTCCTCCTCTCCGGGTTGAATGAAGCCATCAGCTATGCCATGCTGACTATATAGAATACTTGGTCTACAAGCCTATTGGAATAACATGACACCTCTCTCCCCATGTCGTGCCAACGAACGGCTCCCAACATTTGAGTTCCACGTGACGTCCATTTTTATAAAATACAGCACAAAGAAATAGATAGGGTTTGCTGAGCTGGAAAAAAAAGAGAGAGAAAGAATTTTTGAGGCATTGTTGTATGTCACAGAAGTATCGAGTCATATCGCGTCATACTTTTCGGCTTAATTTTCACGATATCGTTCACAGGAGAAGGAAGGGATCATTGCTTCGTTAGGTTATTGTATTAAAGTATCATGTTGCATTGCAAGTCATTCGTTTTGTTTTTACATGGCCATCATATCGAAAACGAAATCGAGAGTTAGTTTTTCAAGGGCAGGGCATAATGGTTTGAAGTTCATTTTCGAACTTTTTGGCATTTTTTTTCTCATTTATTCCTAATATATTATGTCAAAGAAACGTTTGGTTGGTCATCATCAGATTGAAGTTTTTAACGGGATTCTTAATTGCAGTATCTTGAAGCATCAAGATTATCATTATGTCGATGATGATGATGATAATTATTATTATTATTATTATTATTATTATTATTATTATTATTATTATTATTATTATTATTATTTTGTCACCCGCAGCCTTGAAAAATTTCAGTAGAGTATTGCTGAATAGGTTGGTTTCAGTGGTTGATGGTACTCTGAGGGATGAATAGGTGATTTTAGAAAAGGGGGCTTGCAGTGATCAGATCTTCATAGTTAGGCATTTAACTCAGCAAGCTAATGTAAATGAAAAACCTGTTAAGTTTTTGTTTTGTTGATTTTGAAAAGGATTTTGATAGTATTTTGTGTCGGACAATGGGAAAAATCATGAGGCATTATGGAATACCGGAAAAGTTTGTGATGGTTATTATGAACATGCATGAGGGCACATCTCGTAAAGTGCTGGTTGATGGTTGTTTGAGTAATCCGTTTGAGGTTAAGTCTGGTGTGATTCAGGGTGGCATTCTGTCTCCTCTGTTGTTTGTATTGGTCGTAGATTACGTTATGAGAAGGGTTAAAAGAGAAATGGATGCAGCTATACCCTAGGGAGAAAATGGGAAACTTCTTGACTTAGATTATGCTGATGATGTACTTTTGATCTGCGAGGGACCAGAAAAGATTCAGAGAGTGTTCGATTGTCTAGTGAGTGAAGGTCGAAAGGTTGATTTGGTTATTGATGGTGGAAAAACTGAAATCATGAATATGAGTACTGAAAATGCACAGGATTGTCTAATTGAAGGCATGGTTGTAAAGCAAGTGGAAAAGTTTAAATATTTAGGTACTTATTTAGATAAGGATGGTTCTCTGAGCACAGAATTTATGGAAAGATTAAAAAAGGCTCATCAGGCAATGGGAATGCTTCAAAATATTTGGGATAATAGCGATTTTTCTGTGCATACAAAAATCAAAATTTATAGGGTAATGGTTAAGAGTATTTTGATTTATGGGCATGAGTCATGGTACAGTACAGTGACTCCGGATAATAAGTTCTTAGCATTTTAAAATAAGGCGCTCAGAAGAATATTAGGAATTGATTGGAGGGATAGATTAGAGAAGTAACGGTGGTGCAGTCGGTAGATGAGTATGTTAGGTTCTCACTCTGGAAGTGGCTAGGTCATGTGTATAGAAGACAGGGAATAATACGAGATACGCCGGGGTGGGTTGCCCTTGGTAGAAGAGGTAGAGGTAGGCCAAAGGAGACGTGGTTGAGGACTATGAGGCGGGAAGCAGGAGATGAGTGTTGGGGAGATCTTGAGGAGTTATCTCAGGGCGGAATGTGGTGGCGTGAGTTCATCGAGGCCCTATGCATCCCCATGGGTGCCACAGGAAATGATTGATTGATTATTATTAATGGTGTTGGTAGCAACATTATTAATATCCATTTCCTGTTAAATTTTCCTAAAAAGAATTACTTTCTTATCATACATTACTTCTTGACAAATTTCAGCAAAACCAGTAAACAAAATCAAAGGGATTAACACGTCACTTTAAAACCGCTTATCAAAAAATCCCCTGAAAATCATTCATTATAGAACATACAAAAGGTCTTAAATGAGTTACTAAAATGATTGTTTTATATATATATATCTCTTCTCAGCCGGTGACGGTCTATAACCTCCCTCTCTCTACTCTTCAAAATCATCCACAAATGATTTCGAAATAAATATATTAATAATTAAATACATTAATAAATAACTACATTTTCGGCCTCCGCGAATGGGAGGGCGGTGAGGGGAGGGGAGGTGACCCCGCAGTTTCAAGGTTGACTCTGTCTCCCGTTGATTGACAGATGTCAGTGCGAGTTGTCAATGCGGTGAAAGACTCTGGTTATTGATGGGATTTGACGGGCTCATATACAGTAGTAATCGGAGGATATAAAATGTATTTTAGAAAAGAATCTTTTTTTATATAAAATTTATTTTACAAAAGAATCTATTTTTATATAAAATTTATTTTACAAAAGAACTTTTTTATATATATAAATTTTATTTTACAAAAGGTTCGTCTCCGTAGGGGGTTAGTGCCGTCAATGCACCTCATGCGGTGTACTGTAGGCATCACACTAAAATACACTGAAAGATTTTCTTATTTTGATCTGAGCCAAGTCAGAGCTAATTTAGAACTGCTTTACTGGAATTTGCAAGATGCTGCTTTTCAACCAATAGGGACCATAAAAAACAAGTAAAAAATGCGTAGGAGTTTCTGCGGCGCAATCGAGTTTCCTGTACAGCGTATAATCAAGGCCACCGAAAATAGACCTATCTTTCGGTGGTCTCGGTATAATGCTGTATGAGCCGCGGGCCATGAAACTAACCAAATCCCGGTGGTGGTCTATCATATATCGTTGCCAGGAGCACGAGTATAGCTAACTTTAACTTTAAATAAAATCAAAACTACTGAAGCTAGAGGGCTGCAATTTGGTATGCTTGATGATTGGAGGGTGGATGATCAACATACCAATTTGCAGCCCTCTAGCCTCAGTCGTTTTTAAAGATCTGAAGGCGGACAGAAAAAGTGCGGACGGACAGGCAAAACCGGCACAATAGTTTTCTTTTACAGAAAACTAAAAACATCAGCACAGAGCAGCACGCACCAGCATACAGAGTGTCTACAAAATATCTACAAGAAGCAGACCTCTTTTTCTCTTGGAAACATCGAAGTCTTCCCGGGAGACCGAATCTATTAATATCCGTCAAAAAATCATTTCCTCCGGGTAATCCGAATAACGATATTCATACACATGGCTAATACGCGTCATTATCTCCCTCACGAATTGACTTACTCTTCACCATTTAAGATAATTACATTTAATTAATCTTTATTACAAGGACACGGATCATTAAGCCGAACCGAGCCATTGATTAGGCAGGAACTCCGCCAGCGCCAAAGACACTATTAACCGAAATTGACCTCCATTCGGTTGGCCCTCCTGAGATGCGGGGGGAGGTTAGGGGAAGAAAGGGGCGGGTGGGGTTTAGTCTTCGATCCGGATTAAAAATACTTGGCCGACACTCAAGGAGTATTACATGTAATCAGATGGTAATGTATACCTCTTCTGGGAAAAACAAATCTCTTAACTCTTGATGTTGGAATAGTGATCCCTGCTTATTTATCTTCTTAGCGGAAATAAGTTGAAAGTAATAACTGTTTAGCTGAGAGAGTTTGAAACTCGACTTATTTTAAATACAAATTGATAAGAGAAGTGAGCCGCCGTTGATACAAAATCATTACCGGAATATTACAGTGAACAAATTCGATGCGGCACGAGATATAAAACTGTAACATGTCTTGAGAGTTATCTAAAGAGACTTCAGAGGACAAAATGACTTCCATGTTTGGGAACGAAGGGGAAAGTTTGGATCAACAAAAATCGAGCCCAAGAAAGCGGCTGTAATCAAAATACACGACGCTTGTTCATGACCTACACAGACTCAAAGTGATTTTCAAGGTCACGCTTAAGAAGATGAGACACCAGAGAAAATGCTTGAATGATTTTTAAACAAAATGACGCAAAATGTCGTTGTGTACCGACCAGGATCATATCATGTAGTGGAGCTAAATGCCATAGAGGATTGCAAAACATTAAATGAATAAACAATAGGGTTGAGGAAAATATTAAATAGATAAATAATAAATTTGAGAAAGGCTAAATAAAGAAATAATAGAGTTGAGAAAATGGTATTGAGCATACACAAAGACCATAGTGGGATGATTGCTACAAAGAGGAGCAAAATTCCATATTGAGGAACCAAAGATTCCCAAAAGTTAAGAAGATAGATCTTTGAACTTAGGAGATTAGATATTTTTATATAGTCTTGGCCCTTATTGCTTTTCCGGCACAGTCCATTATCTGCAGTAGGTTAACACAGGTGAGAGATGGGTTTTCCACTGAGCCTACTCATATTTAGCTTTTTGGACTAACCAGTGCCCTCAGTCTAAAATTGCTGGAAATCTGGAATCTGTCAATTTGGTGACTTGTCAGGTTTTCGTTCATAAGTTTCCGAGTATCTGGGTCATATATAGTATATATATATATATATATATATATATATATATACATATGTATATATGCATATATATTATATATATGTACACACACACATATATACTGTACAGTATATATATATATATATATATATATATATATATATATATATATATATATATATATATATATATATATCCAACATTTCACGGGCAAAAATGAAAAGGTGTTGTAAATTCTGATTGAGCTTGTTTTATTGCTGCTTCATTTCAGAGGCTAAAAATGGCTTAGCAATAAAGCCGGCACCTGTCAGGATTTACAACCCTTTCTCATTTTTGCTTGTGGAAGATAGATATATAAATCACGCGTCAAAGTAATTACAATGGTATGCGTGTGTATATACATATATATATATATGTATATGTGTGACTGTGCGTAGAGTATATAGCATTTTTTCAGTGCCATTTGAATTAACGGTACTCCGAAAATTTACCCGTCCCACTGATATATATATTTTATGGCACGGTCCATGTTAGCACAGATGTAACTCAGAAACCAGACGCTGTTATTGCTGGAAAAAGGCGAAACAAAACCCAAACAGCGACCTCATACTTCCTCTCGCTACTTTTACATGGAAGCAGCTACAGGAATATTCGTGGCCGGGGGAAAATATTATTGAACATGCCTATCATGTGCGGAGAAAATCCGTTCTTTTAGGCCAACAACATTCCAGCAAACATTCTCACAACAATAACGAGAGAGAGAGAGAGAGAGAGAGAGAGAGAGAGAGAGAGAGAGAGAGAGAGAGAGAGAGAGAGACGTTAGGGAAGGGGGAGGCGGGGGGTGGGGGAGAGTATCAAAATAAGCCGGAAACACGGCACTTTCGCAACATTTTTGCCATAACAACATTCCAGCAAACATTCAAAATAACAACAACGGTGCACGAGAGAGGGAGAGAGAGAGAGAGAGAGAGAGAGAGAGAGAGAGAGAGAGAATGTAATACTAGTATAATTCACGTTCGTTATCATTTATGTCACGGAATGTGGAAAAAATTAATGCATGTTTAAAAGGTCAGTTCCACTTACCACCCACCAAATGAAAACTGATTTTACTCCCAGTTTCTTTTCCTTTATATAAGCAATAAGACCAATGATGTTGTAGGTATCTCTCAAAAGCACCATGAATAAATATTGTACTTGCGTAACAAGAGATAAAGAAAGTGTTAATAGGCAAAAGGCCAGCGGTCATCTCTTTCCTACCTTAGCGTCCTTCGAAACAAAAATCGCATGCATATGAGCAAAAGAGTATTTAGCTTATGTTATTGACAGGACCACTGGAAAGAGAAACAATACCAAAGCATGCAAGACGTATACGTCCTATAATTAATCGAATGTAGGTCGGTCACAAACACCTCAGTTTCCATGCAAAACCAAGACGACTTATTTCTACAAGAGTGTTCTGCAGACCACGGAAAAAAGGAGCAAAAAAGAAGAAGAAGAAGAAGAAGAAGATGAAGAAGAAGAAGAAGAAGCTTGTCTCTGGGGATCCAATTATCCTGAACAACTTTTTCCACATTGGCCATCTCGAAAGAAAAGACTTTCATGAAACTTCATCGTTAGCCTTTTCAGCTTTGAAAGAAATATTTACTTTTTTTGGAGAGAGCTCTGTGGTCATTGCTTGAGTATCAGGCGCTGTTCTTGATGAGTTTTTGTCTATCCATTTACCTGCCTGTCACTCTATGTATCCCTCTGTCTGTATGTATGTATGTATGTATCTATCTATCTATCTATCTGTCTATCTATCTATCTATCTATCTTGTACGGGTTTCCAAGTAGTGGGGAACATAAAGAGAGCTTAACTCACTAGTGGAAGAATTTGAATGAATAATTTTCAAAGGCTGTACGAAATTGATTGAAGAAAATCTCGTGCGATTGATTTTTTAAAGTAATGTTTTTGCCGAAAATTTTTTTTAAATTTCTAGTGAAAAGTTTTTATATACAACATATGCAATTCTGGCCACTTGCGATAAAGGGAGAACGTTTTTATATAAAACTTATCATTCGGAATACTTGTGATAAAAGGACCACGTTTTTGTATAAAACATGTCATTCGGACCACTTTTGATAAAGGGAAAACTTTTTATATAAAACATATGTCATTCGCACCACTTGTGATAAAGGGAAAACGTTTTTATATAAAACATATGTCATTCGGACCACTTGCGATAAAGGGAAAACGTTTATATATAAAACATATGTAATTCGGACCACTTGTGATAAAGGGAATACGTTTTTATATAAAAGATATGTCATTCGGACCACTTGTGATAAAGTGAAAACGTTTATATATAAAACATATGTCATTCGGACCACTTGTGATAAAGGGAAAACGTTTATATATAAAACATATAAGGGAAAACGTTTATATATAAAACATATGTCATTCGGGCCACTTGTGATTAAGGGAAAACGTTTATATATAAAACATATGTCATTCGGACCACTTGTGATCAAGGGAAAACGTTTATATATAAAACATATATCATTCGGACCACTTGCGATAAAGAGAAAACGTTTATATATAAAACATATGTCATTCGGACCACTTGTGATAAAGGGAAAACGTTTATATATAAAACATATGTCATTCGGACCACTTGTGATAAAGAGAAAACGTTTATATATAAAACATATGTCATTCGGACCACTTGTGATAAAGGGAAAACGTTTATATATAAAACATATGTCATTCGGACCACTTGTGATAAAGAGAAAACGTTTATATATAAAACATATGTCATTCGGACCACTTGTGATAAAGGGAAAACGTTTATATATAAAACATGTCATTCGGACCACTTGTGATAAAGAGAAAACGTTTATATATAAAACATATGTCATTCGGACCACTTGTGATAAAGAGAAAAACGTTTATATATAAAACATATGTCATTCGGACCACTTGTGATAAAGGGAAAACGTTTATATATAAAAATATGTCATTCGGACCACTTGTGATAAAGAGAAAACGTTTATATATAAAACATATGTCATTCGGACCACTTGTGATAAAGGGAAAACATACAATTTGTGAAAAGAGAAAGTGATATTCAAGGTCAGACAACATCGACAGAAAAATTCTTCTTTTAAGAAATCTTCGCTTGCTTAATTTCTTGAAAGGGTGACTAGCGGAATTTGCTTAAATGAAATATGATAAACTTGTTTGCCAGTGTATTAAGTTATTTCTAAATATTTTGTTTAATAATTCATTCTTTAGATCCACTTTACCTCATAACTGAACATAGGAAATATATGCTCATCAAAAGTTCATTGTTATGTGAATCAGTGACAGGTAATGTTAACATCATCAAACATATTTGCTTTAATTTTACATGAATTCTGTGCAACAGCTAATTACCTGGAAAAAATTAAACCAAAAACCGAATAAAAATGGAGGTTTTCGTACTTCAGCGTTGTCACAATTAACATAAAAATGAACGAACACGAAAAAGGCGAAAAGAAACTGAGTAAATAATATTTTTAACTTGATTTTTTGTCATATCGAGTGAGTAGGAAACCAAGACCTCATTCATGAATCGCTTCCTTTTCAGCAAGTGATCCTCCCTGAAACACGGATATATTCATCCCACGTTTTTACCTCACAGTAACCCCCAACTAAAAACCGCTATACGACATTCACGTCCGCCAATAGAACCCGACCAGAATTGCTCTGTAAGAGCACACCTACCGTCCCGCGTATCTGTGACATTTCAAAACGAACGAGCCTATATGTAGGGGGAGACCTTAATACGCAATAGCCAATCGCCGCATACGGATTGCCCCCCATAAATACAGAAAGCCTCAAAGATAATAATAAAAGGAGATAAGCGACAAATACCTAAGATTTAGTCGAATCCCGCGGATAAAGAAATGAAATTTTCATGGCCGCGTACAAAATACAAATCAAATAATGTAAAACGCGGAGATTAACTCGTCCGGCTCCTGTTATATATTCGGGATAAAGAAACAACCATTGTATTGGCAGGTATGAATTGTTGTTGGTAGCGCCGGCCCCCAGCGATTGTGGCAATGCGGAAACAATTTCCGAAGTGGCAGACTTGTTGTAGGAATGTCTATACGTACATTAAATAGGTGAAATTAAGAGTAGCTGACGTTTCATATTAGATGTGAGTGGTTAAGGTTTGTTTACAATGGACAAGAAATTGTTCTCTCTCTCTCTCTCTCTCTCTCTCTCTCTCTCTCTCTCACTCTATGTGTGTGTGTATGTGTGTGTCTGTGTGCCATGGACTTATACGAACAATTAAATAGGACATGTATCGTGCTATATCAGTTAAAAATTCAAAGAACTGAGGCTTTCTTGCCGCCTGCAACCGCAGTCATTTAGATGTAGAGAATACTGCAGTCATATATGTACGAGTATATACTGTCCTGTAATATATATATATATATATATATATATATATATATATATATATATATATATATATATATATATACATATACATATACATACATACATACATACATACATTCGTACATTATATATATGTATGTATATATATACTGTATATATATATTATATATACACATGCTCACACATATATATATGTATACTGTATATGTGCAGAAAATTTCCAAAACACCACTGCTCCAAACTATCATTCCACTAATTTTTTTTTTATATCAAGAAGACTTTTCCTCTTAGACATCTATTTCATGTGTCACCTGTCCACGCTTTTCTGTGCTTATCCATTGCTTCAGAATTATGCATTTTTTCTTTTCGTTTTTACCATCCTATTATCCTCCGTTGTTTCTTCGTGTCCAAACCTTCACGATTCTGAAATTGCTCAGAAATGATATCAAACTGTGATTAGAAACAATAAAAAACAAGTAAAAAATGAGCCGAAGTTTCGTCGGCGCAATCGAGTTTTCTGTACAGCCGCTACAGCGTATAATCAAAGCCACCGAAATTAGATAAATTTTTCGGTGGCTTCGGGATAATGCTGTATGAGTCGCGCACCATGAAACTTTAACCACGGCCCGGTGGTGGCCTATCCTATAGCGTTGAGGGCAGACGGACAGACAAAGCCGGCACAATAGTTTTCTTTTATAGAAAACTAAAAGTAAGCTATTACTCAGAAATGATATAAAATTTTCATTAGAAACAATACTAAAAAAGTAAGCTGTTACTCAGAAATGATGACAAATTGTGATTAGAAACATTACCAAAAAGTAAGCTACATATCAAGAAGCAAGACAAGATCTGGAAGGACTCTGTTGGTGGGATACAGAATTTCTTTTTGATTCTCATCCTTTATCTCCGTCTGTGTTCATGGCGTCTACCATGAACTGAAGTGGAAGTGATTAAACAAATGAAAAGACGGATAGGAAACTCGCTAAGTAAATTTCTTGCCCGTCATGAACGACCGCAAGTTCAGCATTTTCAGTCGAAAGAATTATGGAAATCCTTTTGTCAATAGCAGGTGATGCTGTTATCAAGGATACGTCCCCATCTCTCTCTCTCTCTCTCTCTCTCTCTCTCTCTCTCTCTCGCTTTCCGTTTCAAAGGATTTTGCATAAGCAATGATCGGGGCCAAATATGCATGGAAAATTGACCAACGCTGCTTGTCGATTCAGAGATTTCGTTGGTAAAGAAAGTTTTGATCTCTTGGGCAGTATTTGGTGTTTGCTGCTTCTCTGACTGCTCAGTCTCTTGCTGCACTGACTGCTCAGTCTTTTGCTGCACTGATTGTTCAGTCTTTTGCTGCACTGACTACTCAGGCTTTTGCTACATTGACTGATCAGTCGAGACAAAGACTTCAGTGAGCATTTCAGCACCTCCGAAATTATATATTCAGTGAATTTTCTTTTCTGACGAGGCAATATAAGACTTATTCCTCGTGGAAACGTTACGCTTCGGCTATGATCTTATTAGTGTGTTTATGTACCCTGCATACTTGGATACGAGATCCAGTCATTTGTAGTTAACACAGACATTTTCTTGCGGTAGAAAGGAGAACGCTCAACGGGTTTCAAGAGGGGAATAATGAGAAGACGTATAAGAGAGGAGCAACGAAAATCATCATTGTCTGTGATAAGATAACACGAAGCACTACTAATCTTTATAGTGGACTTCGTTAAACGACCCGCTTAGTAAGTAATATCAGATATTGCGGTGTCCTTTGTTGAATGAAATACTCAGCACACAATCATTTCACAATCATTTTATGAAATAAAAAGGACCAAATGAAGCAAGAATGAGAGGAAGCGAGATTATAAGACCCAGAGAAAACAGAAGGAGGGAGGAGAATTCCAAAGTTGAGGTGACCAGAGAAAGAAACGATCCCTCACTGAACCGAGGATTCCCAGGATTACGGGAACTTTGAGGATTCCTAGGATTATGGAAACTTTCCCATAGCAGTTGTGAAAATAGGTGGTCTGACGGCTGTTACGAGGTTACCTTGTGGGAAGAGGAACTCAATCACTGTAGAGAAGAGAGGGATGCCACCTTTTGGGCCCAGGGAGAGGAACGAGAAATGACGCAAGAGCGGGTTCATTAATCAAACGAACGAACCCGGTAGGGGGGTTAGTGCAAACGAACCCCGTAGGAAGGTAGTGCCGTCAGTGCATCTCACGGGGGCCACTGTAGGCATTACTAAAGGTTATATGCAGCATCCCTTCGGTCCTTAGTTGTAACCCCTTTCATTTCTTTTAGTCTACCTCCATTCATATTATCTTTTTCCCATCTGGCTATCCACCCTCTCCTAACAATTACTTCAAAGAGCAACAGCGAGGTTTTCCCTCCTGTCTCACCTTTCAAACCTGCCTACTCTCAATTTCTTTTCCGGCGCTGAATGACCTCATAGGTCCCAGTGCTTGACCTTTGGCCTAAACGCTATATTCCATTCCATTAATCAAACGAATTGACTCGAATTCAATACCGTCGAGGAGAGAGAGCGGGAGACGAGAGATAGAGCATCCTAAATATGAAAGCGATATTTCAAGCAAAGGCCGGTAAGTCTAACAGTAAAATCTTAATAACGGGGATCAAGAAAAGATTTTACTGCTTTTAAAAAAATTCACCCAATTTTTAGAGGCTGAAGTCCACATTTTTTTATTTGATAGTTTGTTGAATATATAAAAAGATGAACCATGTGTAAACAGTCAAAATGGTCATTAATATGGTACGCAGGCTTCTACAGAATAGTGTCCATAAATGAAAAAGGAAAGTCAGAGCCAGGAAAAGTGGTGTTAAAAGTACATAAGAAAGTTACAAATGAATAAAGACGTAACATGAATGAATAAATATGCAAAGAAAACCCCTTGGGAGATAGTTTGAAAAAGTTAAGACAGAAGAACTTTTTATGTTTTTGCGCTTAATCTTCTCATTCCAGCCTCCTAAACCTTCATCACGCAGCGCGTAAGACAGTTTCCTCATTTGGTCTCCTTTTTCACGTTACAGTAAAATTAGCGAAATATCCCTGGTACTGTGTATAGTCATTCTGACATTTTAGAATCCCAAAGATGTGGATTTTAAAACTTCGAGAAACACTTACCAAGGACTGTTTACTCCAGAGGGAAACGAACGCTTCCGAGCCGTTTTACCCCAGAAAGAATGCTAACTTGTGCACAGGAAAAGCATTTTCCAATAAGGATAGAACAAAAATATTAATCATATTACACACGTACTATCATCTCTGTAGATATAAGAAGCCTCACGAACGACTCAGTTTCCTGGCGTCTTTTGAGAATTTACAGTGCAGTAAAAAGAGCGATACTTGAAGCGGAAGGCATAATCAAGTGGTGTCAAATATCCACAGTTATGAAACAGGAGTCATCTATATATACAGTCAGTCATGGAGTCAGAACATGGTATTAAATGGTCTGATTAAAAAAAAACCTTGACTTTGCTCGAGTTCGGCTTCATAACTGCTGAGCACGGCAGTTACTGGTCAGATCTAGAGCTCAGTTAAAGTTAGTGGAAAAGCTGTAAGGTGAGTAGTATCATTTGCACACCACCTTATTTTCGTGGCCAGTACCACCATGATAATCGCACGTTCCTCTTATTGATGATTTGAAAAATAGTGGAGATTAGGTACTTAGTTTCCAACACCTTAGTAAACTGGGATGCTCGAAGTACGCAGCTTTCCAACACATACATTTCTTAGTTTATTTAAAAGAGTTTATTTTTGTTGCTGAAGGTTATCCTTATTGTAGCTAATTAGACCAGAAGCGCATCGCAATCAAGTATTTACTTCCTAAAAGCATATATGGCTGTGAAAGTACGTGTCAGTGATGAGGTTCCTCTTTTAAGTGAATGACAGCATCCTTTCAGTAGCCTTAGAAAGCATTAGAAGAAAAAGCTTTCTAGCGACTAGCAATCAGCGCTAACATTGCCTTTTGTGACAAGCATAATAATTCATTAAGAAGTAGTCTAGAGTTGTTCTCAGGGATGATTAATAGTTTCCTGTGTTAGGCAGATGCAAAACTGCAACTAAAACGGCTAACCTCGTTAACCTGGCTCTACAAAGTTGAAACCGCGTTATTGCAACCGTAATTCTTTTGGTGTAAATTAATGGCCGTTACCAATCCTCCCCTCCACAAAAAATAAATAAATAAATAAATAAATAAAAAGTCACGTACAATTCATTTATTATTTAAAGGTGCCATTTGCTTGCTTGTCCAGTTGATTGTCAATGGGCACCTTTTCAAAATATTGATTACATGTTCCTTAGAGAATTTATAGCTGATACAAAGCAAGGACATGTTGCGCCAGAGGGAATATCTGCATTTATGTTATGTACTTGACATTAAATACCATTATTCAAAAATTAAAGTTTTAAAGATACAAACAACTTCCTTTTCCATCCTAACATAAAACAAGTTTGATTGAAATGGAATATTTCAGCATGCATAAAATATTAAACAGAACAAGATAATCAAATTCTTATTTTTAGTATACAAATTACACACACACACACACACACACACACACATATATATATATATATATATATATATATATATATATATATATATATATATATATATATATATATATATATACTGTATGTTTGTTTGCATATATGTATGCAAATAGGTATGTAAGTGTATATAAAGAATGCAAGAGAGTGAAACCCTTCAGTGACTATCAGATATTACTTGCGATGTTAATATACATATACATTGTCATTACGAAACCAAACAACACTGGCTTTGAAATTTGGGGTCAGTTTTATTCAGGAAGTAAACATTACGGTCATCAAACAAAGTTAGGAGCGTGCATGAATTTACCCAAATTTAATTCCAAGATCCCTTTTAACCTTACCTTTTCAAGTGTGAAAAATCCAAACTTCGTTCTTCAAGGAACCTGCCGCTAATTAGCGGCGTCTTTATACACCTTTTCTTGCTGAGTACTTTGGGATGCTAATTTTGCTACAATAATTTATGCTCTACCGAACCAATTATTCATTTCAGTCAGAGTTTTTTTTAGGAAGATCGCAGAGCAAAACCATGCACTGTCTCTGAGTGAACCTCGATCATTTTTTCTTATTTCAGTGATCAAAACACAGCCACGAGATTGAGCGCTGGACGAGCGAGACAGTCGACACCCTGCTCCGTCGGATGCTGAGCGCACACTGGCAGCTTGTTATCGAATCCAGTTCCGTAGGAGGGCCGTCGGTAGGTGCAGTGCCAACTCCAGGGTGCCTGTTCTCAGTTACCATAGAATGCAGATACGCCCTCCGGGTGGATGTCCGTGTCCCTAGCGTTACGTTGAATACTTCAGTCTTTTCTTGAGCAAAAGAAGCAGCGTAACATTTTACGTCTTTTAAACTAATTTCTTAAGCGTTGAATTGGTCTTAACTAAGTGACAGGTGCCTTGGGAAATTTTGTAAAGATCTTTTGATTTTGACTGTTTTTCACATATATAAGAATATCGTCTTTCTCGTTAGGCATTCATATCTGCACACACACACACACATATATATATATATTTATATATGTACAGTCAGTCAGAGGACTTAACAAGCATTTAAAGGTTAACAAGAAACAAAGTTTAGGTCGTTTTTGGTTTATCAACCAGGGTGAAGGAGGGTATTGTGCTAATATATATATATATATATATATATATATATATATATATATATATATATATATATATATATATACACACACACACACATATATATATATATATATATGAATGTCTTTTCCTGTAATACTACAGTGTAATATGAAAATATAAGAAGGCCCAAAAACACTATTTAAACGTTGAAACCATATATTTCGGGCACTTGTTTCTGTACCCTCTGTTCACTGGTAGAATATGGACAGGTGGAAAGTTACAATGGTATATATACAAAAAACATGAAGGTGTGGCCTTGGGCTCCGATGTTAAGGAGGTGGCGTTTCTAAGAAGGAGGAGATTGACCAAATTCTAGTGGTTTTTGGCCTCATTAGCTCCCGTTTGGCGATGGATCTGGCGGTCGCGTTTCTTGGGTCATCTTCTTCAAAAGGGGTCCGAGGATTAAGGTGTCAATGGCGTCCGATTTCCAATATCCTCCTGACAGGTTCATATTGTTGGTTTGATTGATGATAGCAGATTCCAGCATCTTTCTTTTGTACGGACAGCTACTCTTGAAAACCAACTCCGCCCCACTCCAGTTAATGACATGCCCTGTATTTCTAATATGTAGGAAAATTCCCGAACTCTCCGAAGCGTAACGTACTGATCTTTTGTGCTCCGTTATTCTTTGCGAGAGCGATCTACCTGTCTCGCCTACATAGATGTCATGACAATTACTACGGTATCTTGTAAACTCCGGCTTCTTCCCTTT
Organism: Macrobrachium rosenbergii; assembly: GCF_040412425.1. Taxonomy (NCBI): domain Eukaryota; kingdom Metazoa; phylum Arthropoda; class Malacostraca; order Decapoda; family Palaemonidae; genus Macrobrachium; species Macrobrachium rosenbergii. Next base: position 9,609,961 of record NC_089799.1, read on the forward strand.
TGTTATTTAAGTATACGTTAACGAGCGAACTCCCCGATGGATTTGGGATAATGGAAAATGAAAGGATTATTAGAACTGAGTTGCTCGGTGGCCTTTTGGATGTTTTCATCGTATGGAAGCTTTATTTTGTTGTTGAAATCTATTTGTCTGTTGTGAGTGGGACCTCTGTAGTATATTTTATTTGCTTTATTAATAGCCCTCTCGATAATGTGTGGTGGATAGAGCAGTTGCGTTAGGTGTTGGCGGATCGTGTTAAATTCTTGATCCAGGTACTCATATCCTTCATGTTTTTGTATATATACCATTGTAACTTTCCACCTGTCCATATTCTACCAGTGAACAGGGGCACAGAAACAAGTGCCTGAAATATATGGTTTTTCAACGTTTAAATAGTGTTTTATGGGCCTTTTTTATTTTCATATATATATATATACATATATATATATATATATATATATATATATGTATATATATGTGTGTGTATGTATGTATGTGTGTGTATATATATATATATACACATATACATACATACACATATATATATACATACATATATATATATATATATATATATATATATATATATATATATATATATATATATATATATATATATATATATATTAGCACAATACCCTCCTTCACCCTGGTTGATAAACCAAAAACGACCTAAACTTTGTTTCTTTTTAACCTTTAAATGCTTGTTAAGTCCTCTGAAATTTGAGCCTGAATAACTTCAACAACTTTATATACTATTTCCGACATTGGTAGCACAATAGGACCATGATTGGTGAACGAAAGTTCCAAAAGCGCGACCTATGTCAATTCAACGCTCTTCTCCCATTCTCCCGCGTTATGAAGCTATAATAGAATAAATGTTTATACATTCCGGAATTAATTTGAGGTATAGGATACCAAATAACAGAATTAGAGAAGTAAAGGGGGTGCAGCCGGTCGATAAGTATGTTAGGCTCTCGCGCTGGAAGTGGCTAGGTCATGTGTATAAAAGACTTGGAATAGTAAGAGATACACCAGGGTGGGTTGCCTTTGGTAGAAGAGGTATAGGTGGGCCAAAGGAGACGTGGTTGAGGATAATGAGGCAGGAAGCAGGAGACGAGTGTTGGGGAGATCTTGAGGAGTTAGCCCAGGACAGAAAGTGGTGGCGTGAGTTCATGGAGGTCCTGCGCATCCCCGTGGGTGCCATAGGAAATGATTGATTGATTGATTCTGGTGCAGTAAAAACAAGTAATAGTAACCTGAATTCAGCTCCGGTGTACCTAGGTTAGGATATTTCCATCTGTCCAATTATCTGAAAGCATTGAATATATCGATTGCAGCAATTACTAGCTCTGGTTTTTTCTTTACGGAATTTCACTTTGAATAACCTCAGGCATTTCGAAAACATAACATTAAAGCTGACACTGCAATATGACCACGATGGGAGAACGAAAACTAAGGACCACTTATGTCAATGTTACACATTCCCTAAGAGCAATAAATAAATAAATAAATAAATAAAATATAATAATAATAATTTAATAAATAGTAGAAATAAGAAAATAGAATATAGCAAAATGTTGTATGTAGGTCCAACGAAAACTGGAGAATTAGCTGCTTTCATTTTTCTATTATACCTTAAGCCTGGTTGAGAGTACGTTCATGTGAAGTGTTTCTTATTTTGGAAAAATGAAACGATGGAAATGATAATTCCGCTCATAACTACCGAAGCTTGGGCGAATTTTTCCCAAGACGTCTACAAGAAATGTTACTCCAGCAATTCGAAAATGTTATCTATTTATACGTATTACTACAATGAATATAAATTAAAAAGCAATACACCTCCCCCTCTCCATTCCCCACCCCCACCACCCCTCCCCCCACCGTCCATCTGAGCTCTGCTTTATCTTACCTCGTAAATAAAAATGTAAAAAATGTATGTATGTATGTATATATGCTTTTGAGATACTCCGTTGACTACGATATTAATTCTTTATGCATTTCTTGAGCAGGAAACGTAAAGAAATTTTAGTGTTGCAAATGGAAGATGAGCAGCGCGACCTTTCTTTAATTCAAACATCGCAAGCGAAAGCTTTATGCAAGGTCTTCGTCCGATCTTCCCCATCAGAGATAACGGTTATCGCGCGGCCGTTCCCTTTGAGTTACGACGTTTATCATCGCATGATTTACGCAGCGGGCTGCTACTTCTACCGCATGAAATTCCATTTAGTCCTCGCTGTTTATTAAGTGCCGCGTCGTTTATACAAGCGGCTGGGACAACGGTGAGAGAGAGAGAGAGAGAGAGAGAGAGAGAGAGAGAGAGAGAGAGAGAGAGAATCTTTTGTAAGTTTAGGCGACGGGAAATTGTGGTCAGTTTGACCCCGTTTAGTGATTAAGAAAATCCCGGGAAGAGTGGGGTCATCTTGTGAGTGAGTGAGTGTGTGTGTATGTGTATGTGTGTGTGTTGAGAGGGAGAGAGCAGGGAGACGAGCAACAAAGATAACCAGCGCATTTCTCTTCTCTTTCTTCATTTTTACTTTAAAAAGGCCATTTTAGCCATAATCAGTATTATTACATTGCTTTAACAGCTACTTGACGTTCGTGTCCATTCACATTCGAGAGCTCTCAGGAAAGGGTGTACAAGATATTTTGTTTTTTTGGTACACCTTCTCAGTTGAAAATGGATGTGTGCATAAGATGAGCCTTCCCATGCATATTTGTGTAAACCTTCGAAAGTTTACCATTCAGAATGAAAAAAAATTCCAGCTCTGAAAGGTTATTGTAGAAAATGATTAAGAAACGTTCGAAATTTTCATCTCTGTACAAATTAACCTGCTCTTGGCTCCATAGGCCTCAGTTATCCAAAGTCAGGAAGTCTTTGCTAGTAAAAGTAGTAACGAGATGGTATCTCATTAGTCAGTGTTTTGTTTGAATCTGTTGAAAGTCACAGGGTACCCTGTTTATTTAGTTGAAGAGTACCTCCTCTGAATAAAGGTGAGTGGCTAGTAAAAAAAAAATATTCCAAAGAGACATTGGCGACTCTTACTGCCTAGGCCATGGAGTCGTTGCCATATATGTTTAACCTACAAACTCTTAACCTTAATTTGAATAAACAAACCTCGCCTTTGTGTGTCTGTTCATTGTCAAAAAGCGTAAAAATTTATATAAAAAAATAAAGATTTTAAGATAGATTTGAAGTAAGGAAATGCAGTGTAAGTGCTAATGTGTCAGGCATTTCTAAGGCACCCCATTTTCTGTTTTTTTAAATTTAAATTTTTCTTCGGAAAACCTTTGTAATTATTTACTAAATACAGGAAAATAGAAATTTATTTACTTTATTAATTTTAGGAAGCAAAGATGGGTCGAGAGGCAGAAGAGTACGTATAAGTTTGAGCGAGAGATAAAAGATAACAAATT
>NC_089799.1:9618374-9628374 GCF_040412425.1 Macrobrachium rosenbergii
CAGCCTCTACAGCGTATAATTAAGGCCACCGAAAATAGATATCTTTCGATGATCTCGGTACATTGCTGTATGAGTCGCGGCCCATGAAACTTTAACCACGTCCCGGTAGTGACCTGGTCTATATCGTTGCCAGACGCACGATTATGGGTAACTTTAACTTTAAATAAAATAAAAACTACTGAGGCTACATGGCTGCAATTTGGTATGTTTGATGACTGGAGAGTGGAAGATCAACATACCAATTCGCAGGCCTCTAGCCTCAGTAGTTTTTAAGATCTGAGGGCGGACAGAAAAAAGTGCGGACCGAATAAAGTGCTGACGGACAGACAGAGTTGGCACAATAGTTTTCTTTTACAAAAAACTAAAAATGAATGAAACGCAAAAGGCAAGAGAAAAAAAAATCCGCAAAAGTACTCTAACGCGGGTTATGTTCCTGAATGCATATGGTGCTATGGCCGTGTTTGCTTTTGTTTCTGTGTATAATTCACGTGGAAGTTTCAAACTCGTTCCCTCTAGCGCCTTTAAATAAAGCATGTCCCTCGAGTGTGTGTATGGGTGCTGCTTGCCTGCCCTTGTATGTCAGTTTCAGTAGAAGGAAAGAATTCAAGAAAAAAAAAAACGAACAAGGAAGTTAAAGTTGCTTGCCACTTTGAACTACTTTATTTCTCCTAGCTTTGACATGCCTCACAAAATAAATATTCTTGAAGATATTTTTATGGTAGCGAATGAATGCATTTTAAGATACGCCTGTTTCGTCGCAACTGAAGCCGCAATGTCTATCTGAAACTCGCAATTAACACTTTGCCTTTAAAATCAAGTTTCCATTAATGGTTATAAGGACATTCTGCATCCAATCGGTTTCAGATAACGTTGCATTTCAAGCTGCATATCAAAGCTGTTGATTAAACACGAACGGGAGACAGGCGATGGCTGCATCGGCAAATGAAAGTCATGAAGTAAAAATATAAAAGTCACTTTTTTCCATGATGGATGATCGTCCAGTGTGGTGAAAAAATTATAATGCAGAAAAGGCTTAACGGGGAAAGGCCTCCCGAGCCCAAAGACGAACATTTTATTCCACTGGTTTTTCCAGGAGGTGAAACTGAAGGAAGATCATCAGGTAAGACGTAGCGGCATTTATCATCTGGAAGTTGAAGAGGCAAGTGTTATTCATAAAATTATAAATCCACAGTCATTAAAAAAATACTCATAAATAGCACGAGTCTTAAAATGGAGAAACAAATCTACGGTTATGGAATGTACAAATATATTTAGAAATGAATCTATGATTTCCCTTTTCAGTCTATCGAAAAGGTGAATCGTACAGGTTCACGAAAGCTCTCTGTGTAGCTGTATTTTTAAGTATATTTTACAGTTATAGAACTGTGACTTCTTTCTCCAAAACCATAATCTTTCAGATCAGACGTAAAGTCTTTACATTAAATTTATCCAACGTATTAAAGAATATGAGGGACGTTTCCAGACTACGTTAACAAGTCTTTCTTGAACCTGAATTCCGAGACAATTGTGCTGCGTCTTGAGATATGCGAATTCCATGTAGTGCAATAATTGTAAAATTTGGGTTGTAGCTTGGTATTATTAAAAATGCATATTCTGTATCATTATACAAAAGAAAACGTTTGTGTTGTCTGAAAGTTTTATCCACTGATAGCACATGCGTTCCAAAAGATGAATTTACACAAAATTTGAAATCCGTAGAAATACTCTGTATTAAATATAAAATGAATTATTTAAAGCTTGAAACATTACCTAAGGAAATGGGCCGAAATTATGGTAGGGAAGGAGGACTTAAGAGATTCTTTGGTTAAAATGTTTTTGGGTAATTCATGACGCTCAACGCAAAAATATCAAAAGACCTAATCAAAACAAAATAACTTTATTGCTTGTTTCTGTGTGCCCTTCTGTATATATACGTGTACGTGCATTACAAAGGTCTACATGCATTTGTAAGAGTGTATGCATGTGCATATACTTCGACCTAGTGGATGATCATAGTATTTTGAGACCGGGCTGTCTGATGTCCCAGGTTTTATTTTCATTGTGTGGGCATTTATATTACTGTCTGTCTGTCTCTCTGTCTTCTGTCTGTGTGTGTCTCTCTCACCACTAGCAGGGATGACCGAGTGATGTTAAGGAGTCCACATGCGTTGAAAAGCAAAGGTTCTTCGCACATCTGGTGGATGGACATCTGGAAACAGAGCAGCAGGTTTTATTTCTTTCATGTAATTGAATCATTTGTCATTCTATTTTGACCCTGTTTATTGGCCTGTGATATGTAGCAGCAACACCGAAAAAAATTATTGGATTTACTTCTAATTTTTATATTACTAAACTTATTTTTCTACAAAGATTGTCGCCATCAAGATTTTATTAATATTCAGTTTCATATATGCAGCTTCTGTATAGTAATTTCAGTTCCATCAACTTTTTGTCTGTACCACTTCCGCCGGAAATGAAGTTACCGAGATATTGATATCACGGGAGAAATTATAGAGAAATTACAACTTCTTCAAGACGAGGTGTTTCGCCCTATTTGACACATTTTCATAGTCAGGTTAGGGCGTCATGTCTTCGTTTTTCGGTCAGTTAAAGCTTTACACGGCGCCTCCGTTAGGTTTGGTGAAAGGCCACTTACGACGTAACCATGTAAAATGAGGGCTTCTCGGCAACGGAAGTCATTATCAAAGTCGGTTGCTGTTTAACATTACTGGTTCCGAAAAAGGTACACGGTGGATTATCTCTGACTGTAATATATTTTATTTATCCATATTTTGCCAAAGTCAAAGAAAAATTAGGGAAATATCCCTTTTGAGAGCATATTAGTGTGCATCTTAGCGAGATATTAGTTGAATTTGTCACAACATCTGCAGTCTTTTACATTATATATATATATATATATATATATATATATATATATATATATATATATATATATATATATATATATATATATATATAAAATATATATATACATATGAATATATATATCTATAAATATATATATATATATATATATATATATATATATATATATATATATATATATATATATATATATATATATATATATATATATATATATGTCGATGAATAGTGCCTCATTGGGCGATAATCTCGGTGGCTGGTAATTTGAAACATAAGTGTGAATCAAAGGAGAGTGATTCAAATGGAAGAGAAAAAAGGAAATAACGGTACTGAACTTGTGTAAGTAATTATTCGCTCGTTGAAAAAGTTAACCCTGCTTCTGCTGTATTAGGTAATGATATAAAAACTATAATTAATTCAGAAAGCATTTATTACTGCAACTTATACTATTATTACTACATATATATATGTATGTATGTATGTATATATATATATATATATATATATATATATATATATATATATATATATAACATATATATATATAATATATATATATATATATATATATATATATATATATATATTCATATGACTTTTTATCACATCACCGTGATTCATATACAATCAGTAAGCTACAAACGTCCTTTAATATCAGTTCGCTCTACACTCAGAAATAACATATTTTTTCATATATGTTACCGAAGGAATTTTTAGTTGATAATAAGTTCGTCATCCCGTGGGCTCGAACCAACGAAGGACAAGAACTCCAGGACCCAGTGGACAGCAATCCACACGGCTAGCAAGTGAGGTATAAGTGGATATCGCCTCCCATCTACAAATCCCCGTCGAACTCAGGTGCTTGTATTTAGAGACAATATCCACCCACCTCTGCCATGTTGACCGTGTAGTGCGTTTGTCGCACGCAGCCATATTATGACTTTTTATCCTCTTATACCTCACTTGCTGGCCGTGTGGATTAAGGCGTCCACTGTAGTCCTGAGTTCTTGTCCTTCGTTGGTTCGAGCCCACGGGATGACGAACTTATTATCAACTAAAAAATTCCCTTTGTAACATATATGAAAATATATTATTTCCGAGTAGAGCCAGATTGGATATAAAAGGACGTTTGTAGCTTACTGATTATATATATATATATGTGTGTGTGTGTGTGTGTGTGTGTGTGTGTGTGTGTGTCTGTGTGTGTGCTTGCGTGCGTGTGTTTATAATAAAAGAGGTAAAAGCATAAGTACGTTACCTTCAAAGGATCCTCATTCCAAGTGTGGGGTGCATCTCCTGGAGAACTTCTCAGCTCCTCTTGGAGAAGAATTCTGAGTGGTGCTGATGCCTTTGGAAATAAGCGAATGGAGAGAGGAAAAAGTACCTGATAATAATTTTTTATACAACTGTAAGATTAATCTTTGGAATCACAATACAAGTTTCTTACTTAATAAAAACTGGCAAGGATTAGATTCAGGAAGTCTCAGTTTCAAAGTATTTTCTCAGGAAATTTTTTCCCCTTTGAATTTTATTAAGCCAAAATTGGGAGGAAAGACGCCATGCATCGTATACCATCTGATGAGACACAAAGACTAATAATCTTGAACTAGGAGATGTTGACAGAATCTTTAAGTGATTAAGAAAAGTGGGCGTCATTAATCATGGGTACACCTATCTTCCTGATATGACATTTACGTCATATCAGAATAAAATTTAATATTTTGCATTTTATCTTTTTTTAGACATTTTGAATAAATCTGTCGAGAAACTGGCAAGCAATGTCCTTCACAAATATATAATTTAAATAATTCTATCAAGAAACTGGCAACTCGCATGCGGTGCACTGTAGGCATTACTTAAGGTTCTTTGCAGAGTGCCTTCGGCCTCTAGCTGCAACCACTTTCGTCCCTTTGACTGTACCTCCTTTCATATTCCTTTTCTTGCATCTTACTTTCCACCCCCTCCTAACAATTGATTCACAGTGCAACTGCGAGGTTTTCCTCCTGTTGCACCTTTCAAACCTTGTACTGTCGATTTCCGTTTCAGCGCTGAATAACTTTATAGATCCCAGTGCTTGGCCTTTGGCCTAAATTCTATATTCAATTCATCATAGAAACTGGCAAGCAGTATGCTTCACAAATATACAGTTTAAATAAATCAATCGAGAAACTAGCAAGCAATGTCCTTCACAAGTACATAATTTAGATGTCTATCTAGAAACTGGCGAGCAGTGTCCTTCACAGATATACATAATTTAGATGTCTCACCTCTGCCTGGATGTCATCAGCCGTGTATCCAACGACGGTGACTGAAATCATTCCGAGGAGGACGACCACCAGAATCCCAGGGATGATGACAGTCTCGTCTTGTACCAAACCGGAGACCACCGAGTAGAAGAGATAGTTCGAGAACATATAAAACATGAAGATGTAAAACCCAAGTAGCGGAAGAGACAGCAGGGCAACCAGCCTTCCGTGAAGCTCTCGCAATGATGACAACTGCTGATTGATGGCTCTGATACTGCAATCGTCGTTGCCTTTGTTATTACGTAGCGTCTGGGCCAACAGTTCGTTGGTGTGTCTGAAAGCTTTGGCTAAGACGGATCCCAAAGCTGCGTAAAATAACGGAGGAAGGATGGCGCTTGTGGTCAGCCACATATATGACGTTAAGAAAAGGACTCTTAGGAGGAAAGGGATTTGGGAAATGTAAGGAGTATACCAAATAGCATTGGAACAAACTTGGACCCCGCTCATACAAGTGAAGAGTAGAAACTCTGAAACCGCTGCTTTGGGCGTAAAATCTCGGTGAACAGCAATTCTACGGAACCCATCGAGGAGTAGGGTAAACTCTCCGCTGCTACGCCAGAAAGCTAAGATATTAAAAATTCCAGGAATCGTCACGGAAAAGGCGAACAACTTCTCGCAGAGCCAGTAAGTCGACGAGAAGTTGACTAAAGCATCCCAAGCTATAAAGCCTGAAAGAGAGAGGTTGCTTGACAGAATTCTATTGACATTTTCGAGTCGGGAAAATGAGAGGTTTTTAACACTTAGGTGTTCCTGCTTCTCTTGTGATTGCTACCCTTCACCACTACCAATTAATTCCTATAAAACTATACCGAAATTGGCATCATGGTCAAAAATAAATTGTAACAATTAATTCCCAATTCATATTTTTAGCTAAATGTACCATAAGCATAATGAAGGGTGAATGATATTAGTAATTCTATATTTTAGAAAAGGATGATTATTACCAAAAATGTTCTCTCAAAACAAACAAAAACAAAATTTAATATGCAAGAGAAATACGTTCTGAAAAAAATAGGAAAATGGTATTTTCATGTCTTCAAATTCGATTTTGGTTTAGAGTAGCATTTTACTTTCGAGTACTGACGAATACTAATTTCATCACAGCTGACTTCCAGCTACCACACTTACCCTGATGTATGCAAATAAAGGTGAAACACATAGTCAGCGTCACTAGCGACGAAAGACAAGCCTTCACGGCTCGTCTGCACGTCCCCCTTTCACCGTTTTTACCCCAAGGCAAAAACCCCATGGCCAGAGTTAACCTTAAAATGATGTCGAGGATCTTGAGGTGTTTTTGCGTGGTCGAACCTCCCTGTTCCTCTGTTCCCTGGTGAAGGTCACTCTTACCCGAGGGGTTTCCAGTTTTTCCAACCAAGTTTTCCGTGTTTTCGCCCGGTGTTAGCGAAGAATGGACTTGAATAGTGCTCAGGACGATGCGATCCATAGACTTTGCAGAGGTCGACACAGGATTTTTCCTCGAGTTCATGTTTGTGTAACTGACGTTTGTATCTGCAAAAGACGGCTGATTCATTTGATGGTCAAGGGACTTCTAAGCTGTTGGAGTATTTTTAAAAAACAAACCAGATAAAAAAACAAGCACAAAATTGCATTTATTTATTCATTTACAGGTTTAAGCCAATAGCGTTTGTGTATGATGTCTTCACATGTTTAATTCTGTAAGTGTTCAGAGCATAGCAAGCTAAAGTTCAGAGGTATATTTCAACGATCAACCTGGTGATTGTCATTACAACGTATTCCTATTGCTTATTTCATTATTAACTGTTCTGAAATACCTAGACTTATAAAAACGGAGAAATAGCATGTTAAAAACGTTTATTTGTGTTAACAATGTTAATTCTTTATTACCATGAAAAGTTTGATTAACATTAGCCAGTGCAAACAACACCCATGGCATCGTTGTTCCCTTTTCCGCAAATGAGCAATATTTCAAGCCTTTGCCACTCTCGATTCCTATTCGAATAATCTTGATTGATGTAGCACGTAGCATGCATATATGTATGTGTGCGTACTTACGAGCGTATGTTGACTCACCTGTCAATAAACAAGTGGTTAATCTAGTTAAAGCTCCCTCGTCAATAATTCTTCCTTACTTTCGTCCTGCGCTATTTCATCTGACTGTAATTCGTTCGTGTGAGTTTTCCTGGGTCCTTGCTTATAGACGAATCTGTTTCTGTTACTTGATTAGGTTCATTAACCACAGACTAATTCAAGATTCATGGCATGCTCTGATCACTGATGAAGTCGAAGAAATCAATTCAGAATGATTGTACGCATTTGGTTTGTGAACTTCTAGATAGTTACTGAAGCAAATACCACTGTTTCCTCTCACTCATGAATTGAACGCATCCATTTGTGTAATTCAAGTGGATTGATTCAATTTTTCTCCATTGGAGACACTCCTAATTGATAATAAAACGAAGCTATACCACGATATTTCCCTGCATTTAACACAGTATCAAAAGTAGCGTTGCTCTTGTATTCAGTACAACTGGAATTAACATACAAAAGTGTTCCAGGTCACAAAAGAAACCGCCTTGAGTCTTGTAAACCACACTACCCGACGCGACCGCCAGGTATAAACTGACTCTCGGCAATACTCATGAGCGAGGCTGTCTTGATAACCACCAGCGCTCGAATTCATTGTGTTTATTCATATCAATTACAGCAGGTTAATGGGAGCACGGGTAATCAGCAATTACTTCTCATAATACATTTTCTCGCTCTACTAGCGCCGGTTGATTGATACATTTTCTCGCTGTATTAGTCGCTGGTTGATTGAAAATCCTATACAATTATTAATAATTGCGCTAACCTTTGCCAGAACACGGGAAAATGAAAGGCACTCAGGGACTGCAAACCTCCGCTAAGGTTGGTCAGTCCACTCTCTTTAACAGCTAAAACAACTCTGGTATTGATAATCCGCATCTCTGTCATCCAGCCTTATACAGTGCCAACAAATATATAGTACCTCGACTTATACCTCAATGGACAAATGTTATTTTATTCCAGTGCTTTGTTACTTTCAGTTCCGCAAAATATATAATGTTGAGTAATATTTAGAAAATGTTTATACCGAAAAGCTATTTATTTACAGAAAATAAATGTCATAAAGTCAAGAATAAACAGAGGAAAATGAAACCCAAGATTTATTATACTGCTTCTTTATTTGAAATCATTATTTTTGCAATTTATGTGAATGCATGAAATGTCATGAAAAACTGAAAGTAGAAAATAATATTGTGTATGTAAATGATAGTAATAAATTTTCAGAAAACGATGCTCCTATACATTTTTTTATTTATTTCAGGTGAAAGGTTGACGTCATTTTGGTAAGTATTTGAAAGTTAATTCAGTTTAGTCTGACGTTTTTAAAATACATTTTTTATACAGCTCAGGCTTCTGGATCCCGGAACCTCTGGAGAACTGGGCTTTTTGTTGTGATAAGCTTAAACAATTGGCTGAGGTTTTGATTTGTAACTCATTGAAGATTAGGGAACGTTAAAAAGAATAAACGCTGAGAGTGAATAACCTATCATTCGAGTTACTGAGAGATAAAAAAAGTTTCACAAAATTAGCGAGATGTTATTCAGTGAAAAAGAAAACTATTCAGTGAAGAATTTCGAGTACGTGCCTTTAAAGTCAGGTTCCAGTGCTCATTTCCCTTTTTGCGTGGTCGAAGCGCCTGGTAGGAATTAGACATTTTTTTGTTTTACTGCTTTCTCTTAATCTCACTTCCTTGCGTTGTACCTCGTCTTTAAATATAATTTTAAACCCAGTAATGCCACATATTTAAAAGATATATCAGTCAGTTTTGATTTTGATGGAATGAAGAGTAAACATTTTTTTTTTTTTTTTGGTGGTGGGAGCCGATGGGGTTAGAAATAAAGACCACAGGAGGCATGAAAAGTCACATTTCTGAAATTGTCTGACCTGGCAACACACGCAGGAGGGCTTTCGAAATTCGAGGCATCCTTTTCAAAGACGCAGTTCCCTTTGAGAAGGTCACGTGCGCGAGGGAAGGCGTGCTTGGTCCAGAGAGGGAAGAAGAACTCGCTGTTCACTTTCTCTTCCTCTTGTTGGTCCTCTTGGGCTTTAATTATCACTCTTTCTTTCCGGTTCGCGGTGCCTTACGCGTGTGTTTTCCCGAGCTTGCTGTTTCTCCTTAGGGACGGAAGAATATTTTGGAGATACTTGACCGGTTCGTGGACTCTTATCCTGAGCGGAAGGGCGTATTTTCACTGAAAATTATTAGTCCAGATTCACAGTGGAATCACGGAGAATTTATTCATTATAATAGGAGTTGAATTATGTACCATATCTATAATAATAATAATAATAATAATAATAGCATGCAGGTTACAAAGGTATATATGGCAAGCGGCGGTATACAGTTGTCAAGTCGGTTATTCAGCAGTGTTTTGGGTGGTCCTGATAGGTTGGTGACGAAATCTGTCCTGGAGACGTTGAGACCTTCTGGGCCTAATCGCTACTTGAATTTGGGAGTGGCTGTTATTCGGGATTAACCTATTAGGACCACCCAAAAACGCTGCTGGATAACCGACTCGACAACTATGCCCCGCTTTTAATAATAATAATAATAATAATAATAATAGGACGGCTGCATCCTTTGAGTTGATTTTATTATTGAATCTTCTCAAGTTTCCGTATAATTATATTTACTTCTACGATAACATTGGAAAAAAATTGGCCAATATTCATACTCTGGTAGAGAGAAATACCTCAGCAGTGCGTATACGGCAGTTTCTCGTCATGGCAAGTAGTGAAAT